>NC_037673.1:175314458-175316840 GCF_003255815.1 Theropithecus gelada
CTCCAGCCTCCAACCTCCAGCCCCCAGCCCCCAGCCTCCAGCCTCCAGCCCCCAGCTCCAGCCTCTAGCCCCCAGCTCCCAGCCTCCAGCCTCCAGCCCCCAGCCCCCAGCCCCCAGCTCCAGCCTCCAACCTCCAGCCCCCAGCCCCCAGCCCCCAGCCTCCAGCCTCCAGCCTCCAGCCCCAGCCGCTGCACCTGCGCCCCTCCCCTAGAGATGCCTTCCTGCCGACGCTGCTGTTTCTCAGGAAGGTCAAGCCAGAGTCAAGCCAGAGTCAAGCCAGAGTCAAGCCAGAGTCAGCCTCCGTGACTCCTGCCATCCGTCCTGTCTACACAAGCCCTAAGCAGAGGCTTTCAGTTGTTTGCAGGGGAGCCTGGCAGGGACAAGTCTATGTTCATGTCACTGTCACATGCCGAGGTGACACGATTGTTTTTCCTGACAGCCTAAGACTGAAGCCAAAGGCATCATAATAAAAGAAAACAGGGGCGGCATTTCTACAAAGCACCAAACCAGTGACCCTCACAGGGGTCCCCCAGATCCAGCAAGAAGCTGCCCAGTGCCCTGCAGGGTGTAAGGACGGGGCCTGCTTCACAAGGGTCCCCTGTAGGTCACGTGCATTGGAAATCACCTGGGATGCTCCTAAAAATTCACGCTCCCAGGCCACCACCCTGACCTGTGGAATCAGGATGTCTGAGGTGGAGTCCAAACTCTCCAGGTGAATCCTAGGCATACTCAAGTCTGAGGCTCCCAGCACAGGGAAGAGGTAAACAGACATTTGCTAAGAGCCTGCCCTGGTCCGGGCATTGTTCTGACACTTTGTGTGCTTAACCTCACGCATCTTCCCTGTAGCCCGAAAAGCGGGAGGTCTGTACCCAGGAAGCTGAGACTTGACACGGTAGCCCCCTGCGCCGGCCTCTGTGTACTCACCCTGCAGTCCCCGCGCACGCAGAGGCTGAAGGCGTCCTTGTAGGAGCAGCGTGTCCCGTCATGCACCATGCGCTTCATGGACACCACCTCCCCAGTCTCCCTGGACTCGCAGTACAGGTGGCATCTCTCCTTGGCTGGAAGGGAAGCAGCCGGGGGTCTGCAAGGAGCCCTGATGGCTTCCCCAGGTGTGTGCAAAGGAGGCACCACACAGGGAGACATTTCCACGAGGGTCTTAGGACTCACCTGCCCCCACGTGGCCCGCCCTCCAGGGCAGACAGAGAGGGAAAGGGGTAGGTGACAGCAGCCCCCGCCCTGTCTCTGTGTCTCCTGAGCCTTTGACCCTGGTGGTTGTGGACTTCGGAAGAGCTTTTCCCAACCAAGCCAGCCAGGCTGTTGGTGCAGCCTGGCTCTCACATCCCGAGGCCCCGCCTGGAGACCCCTGAGGCTGCAAATGACTGTTTGCTGGGTCCCTATCTAAATAACCCTTTCCAGGCCGGGCACGATGGCTCACGCCTGTAGTCCCAGCACTTTGGGAGGCTGAGGTGGGTGGATCACTTGGGGTCAGGAGTTCAAGACCAGCCTGACCAACATAGTGAAACCCTGTCTCTACTAAAAATACAAAAATTAGCTGGGTGTGGTGGCGGGTGCCTGTAATCCCAGATACTTGGGAGGCTGAGGCAGAAGAATTGCTTGAACCCAGGAGGCGGAGCTTGCAGTGAGCCAAGACTGCACCACAACACACTGCACTCCAGTCTCCAGCCTGGGTGACAGAGCAAGACCCCACCTCAAAAAAAAAAAAAAAGAAAAAAAAAGGTCAGGAGCAATGGCTCACGCCTGTAATCCCAGCACTTTGGGAGGCCAAGGCGGGCAGATCACAAGGTCAAGAGATTGAGACCATCTTGGCTAACACGGTGAAACCCCATCTCTACTAAAAACACAAAAACAAAAATAGCCGGTCGTGGTGGCGGGCACCTATTGTCCCAGCTACTCGGAAGGCTGAGGCAGGAGAATCAGGTGAACCTGGGAGGCGGGGCTTGCAGTGAGCCGAGACTGCACCACTGCACTCCAGCCTGGGCGACAGAGGGACTCTGTGTCCCAAAAAAAAAAAAAAAAAAAAGGTAAATAAAGAATCCTTGCCGGGTGCGGTGGCTCACGCCTGTAATCCCAGCACTTTGGGAGGCCGAGGCGGGCGGATCACGAGGTCAGGAGATCGAGACCATCCTGGCTAACACGGTGAAACCCCGTCTCTACAAAAAATACAAAAAAAACTAGCCGGGCGAGGTAGCGGGCGCCTGTAGTCCCAGCTTCTTGGGAGGCTGAGGCAGGAGAATGGCGTAAACCCAGGAGGCGGAGCTTGCAATGAGCTGAGATCCGGCCGCTGCACTCCAGCCCGGGCGACAGAGCAAGACTCCGTCTCAAAAAAAAAAAAAAAAAAAAAAAAAATCCTTTTCAATTTTT
>NC_037673.1:175316907-175419826 GCF_003255815.1 Theropithecus gelada
AAAAAAAAAAAAAAAAAAAAAGAATCCTTTTCAATCTCTGAAATCCAGAATGAGGCCAGCCTGCCTGGATTCAGACCCAGATCCCCGAACCCTCCCTTCTCAGCCTTTATCTCAGAGGCAACGAAAACGCTGGGCCCCCAGACTGTAGCCTCTGCCAGAGGGGGACCCCGTCTGCTCTGTCACCTCCAACCCTGCACTGGCCCACATGGGGCAGCAGGTGCTGGGCTAGGGCAATAGCCACGGAGGAGAAACAGGGACTGTATGTTTACAGTCTGTCACACGAAGGTCCCCAGCTGCCACACAAGCACTGCCATGCCCAAGGCCACCAGGCTCCTCAGGTCCCTGAGCAATAAATGCCTTCTAATGCTGAAACCAGTTGAAGTCAACTTTCTGACACTTGCAACTGAGAGTCCCGACTAATAGTGAAGGTCAGAGGTCACCAGATTCCTTGGCAGGGCCAGCCCCAGCCTCAGCCTTGAGCTGACCATGCAGTTCAAGCCTTGTCCACCCCTGTTGGACTGCAGGAGCCAGCCCCTGCCGAGCCCGCAGCCCAGCCACCTCTTCCGTGTCCTCAGCTACTCCAGGTGTTCCGGCTGCTCTGGGATTGCAGCCCTGCTAGGAACCTTAATGCCCCACCCGGGAGTGGCCCAGGGCAGCCACGCCAGTCAGGGTGGGCTCTCCTGCTAGCCCAGGGTCGTGGCAGCCTCGCCCCATGCAGGATCAGAGGCACAAGCCAAGGCAACCCCCACCTGCCCACCCTAGGGGCTGCCTGCTGAGCCCCATGGCTGTCCCCAGAGGGGCTCACCATCCCGGTGCTCGTGGGGCAGCCAGTGGTGCTGGGCGTCACCGTGCTCGAAGTACAGGTCCCACTGGCGGCACTGCTCCTCACGGAAGTCAGCCAGGGAGTCGGGGCAGTCCTGGCGGCTGCAGAGCTGGAAGTCGTAGGCAAGGCCCGAGCAGGTGCGGCCCCCGTTGGCCGGGCTGGAGGAAAAAGCAAAGGCCTTGCCGCTCAGCGCCAATGGAAAGAGGCAGCACCCGGGTGCCACCTGTGAGATCTTTTCGGGGGATCCCTAAGTCTCAGGTGTCGGGGGGCAGCTCTGCTGAGCAAAGGGACCTTGTCCTGCCACGTCACAGGTGTAAGACCTGGGCAGTTCCCCAGCCTGTCGGGCCTCAGAGTGAAGATCTTGAAAGGACAGGGCAGGATGGCCACATCCTCCCTCCTGGGGCTCCTGTGGGGAGGCAGCATCTGCTCACAGCCCTGGTGCCACCCCCTCCCCAGCACTGGTGCCTGGGCTTGGAGATGAACAGGAAGCTGTGATTGGGTGTTTAGGTCTGTGTTCCCCACGGGGCGAAAACCCCAGCCGGCAGGAGTTGGGCGAGTCTCCTCTGCAGCTGGCCCTGGGCACTGAGCCTGGCACGGAAAGAGGCATGCTGAGGCCCCAGGGTCCCGGTGCTGCTGCTCTGAGCAAGTGTCTGGCACAAGGCAGGGGTACCACGGCCGCTGGGTTTTCTCCCTGCAGACAAGGCGGGCTGCGTCTCTGTAACGTCTTCACTTCACTGAGAACAGCACCAACCCACACACTGCCTCTTGCGGTTCTAAATGCCCAGCAATCTCTTCCCGAGTATGGTGTAAAAGCCCCAAGGGTGCTTGAGGAGGGGCCACGGGGCTCCCTGCCTGCTCCTAGCCAGGAGGGCAGCCTGGAGCCTGGGGCAGGAGGACGGCAGGGGTAGGAGAGGGCTCCATGCACACGCGTGTTCACAAGTGCTGCTGAGGGAGGCTGTCCCACTGCGGGATCCCAGGGCATGCATGGGTCCCCATGCCCTGTTGATATGGTCTTGACTGCCTCCCCAGAACCAAGACTGATGGCCCTCTCTGGCTCCCCAGGGTCCAGTTCAGGCCCGGCCAGAGCAAGCAGAGCAGCCCAAGGGAACAGGACCCAGGAGCGGCTGCCGAGGCAGGAGCCCAGCAGCCGGGACGCACCCCAGAGGCCTGCTGGCCAGCTGGTAACTGGGCCTGGCTGTGCATCTGTGATGCCTGATTTGAAGGCTGGAAATCTGTTTTGTTTGTTTTTCTAATGTGAAATTACAGATTGTCAATATTTTCAGGCAAATCAAAATCTTTAAACTACCAGACAGGCCAAAAAGGAAAGACAGAAGCTCTGTGCGTCTAAGCAGCCGCAGGGCCTGCAGCATAAGGGCCCGCTGGGCGGGTGGGAGACGGAGTAACGCTGATGTTTGTGGAGGGTTCTCCCTCCACCCCAGCCCCGCCAGGACGCTCCCTGGGTGAGGCTGGGGTGAGCGTTCAGGCAGGAGGAGGCAGGCAGAGGAGGAGGGAAAGGACGGTGTGGATAAGAAAGTGGCTGTGGGCCGAGGAGGTAGCATGGGCCCAGGAGACATTTACAGGGTGTGTGGGGTGAGGTGGGAGGAATGAGAAGGGGCAAGAGGACAGCACAGGGCATGGGGCCTGCGTGACGGGCGGGGGTGGGGTGTGGCTGGGCATGGGGATGCAGCTGGCATGGGCCGGCTCCACAGGCTGTCCCTCCCCTGGACAGCCAGACACTGATGACAAGTCCTGACCCTGCCCTCACCTGGCTGCAAACAGCTGCCCAGGGGCTGGCCTCCGGGGGCCTGAGAGACCACCCCCCTTTACCCCCATTTTCCACAGCTCGGTCCTACCTCCTCTCCTCCATGCCCATGGCCAGGAGAGACAGAGTAAACCTGTCTAGAGTGGGCTGCAGGCAGGTGGGCCGCGGGCCCAGTCCGGGGGAAGGGGTAAGAGGCAGAGCTAAGCGTCCCCTGAGCCGTGGCCTCCTCCCAGGTAGGGTGAGGCGGGCGGGGCAGCCTGCCCTGCACCTCTCCAGAACTGGTGGGCAGCCACAGGGCCCTCCCGGACAGGGCTGGCTGGAGAGGGTCTCCTGGACCCTCAGCTGCCACTCAGGGAGGCCAGGGGAACGTGGGGCCAACTCACTGTGGGTTGTCGCACTGGCGGGTCCTGAACTTCACGCCCGTGCCACAGGTACGCGAGCATGAGCCAAACGGACTCCAAGCGCCCCAGTTGCCGTCCCGTTTGAGGATGTCGGGCGTCAGCCAGATGCAGTGTCCTTTAAAGCAATGCTGAAAGACAGGAAACCAGTCGCTCCACTCACCCTCACACTGGGCCGTGGGGACACTCCTGCGCTCCGCAGCCTGCAGTGCCTGGGACACGTCCTGGCCTGGCGCCGGGGCACAGGGGGAGCTCACCCTCCTTGCCCCTAGATGCTCAGAGCCCCTGGAAGACAGGCCTCAGCCGCCAGAGGCAATAAGAGGCACAGTGAGGGGCCGGCCTGCCCTGCCTCCCGCTTGCTGACCCACCCTCCTGCCTTCCAGCAGCTCTGTGTCCCCTCAGCCGGAACCTGCACCACACTACGTCTCCAGGATAGATGCCTCCTGGGTGCCCGCACGCAGCCCGTTTATAAAGATACCACTGGCGTATCAGGCCAGTGACTGCGAGACATACAAGGTTTATTTAAGTAAAAAAGGCAATTTAGAGGAAATACTATGGAAAAGAGGGACAAGTAATATGCCGACACGGTAAAAACCAGGAATAAAGTCCAACGCTGGCATGTAGGAAAAACAATTTCACAACTTCATCGGATCACAGTGCTCCCATTCCTCTAGGTCTAGGGGGAGGAAGCGTCTCTAGTTTAGGGGACACGCTTTAAGAAGAAGATTGCAAAATTAAAGAATTAAATTAGGTGCAAAATGGATTATTGACTTGAAATGAGAAAATACATCACACAAAAACGTTTTAAAACTGACAATCACCACAAACAACCAAAAAACAGAGAAAAATGATAGAACTTTTCCTTCAGTTCTGACTGCGTACTGTGGTTTTGTTTTTTTTTTTTGAGACGGAGTCTCGCTCTGTCGCCCAGGCTGGAGTGCAATGACTATCTCGGCTCACTGCAAGCTCCGCCTCCCAGGTTCAAGCAATTCTCCTGCCTCAGCCTCCTGAGTAGCTGGGATTACAGGTGCCGCCACCATGCCCAGCTAATTTTTGCATTTTTTTTTTTTTTAAGTAGACACAGGGTTTCGCCACATTGGCCAGACAGGTCTCAAACTCCTGACCTCAGGTGATCCACCCGCCTTGGCCTCCCAAAGTGCTGGGATTACAGGTGTGAGCCACCATGCCCGACCGACTGCATACTCTTTAACCCTTCTTTGTATAACCTAATTTTGTAGCACTGTTTCCACAAAGAGAACAGAAAGAGAATGCAGCCATTCCTTAGCAAACTCTTCTCAGCAAACCATTCCTCAGTAAATTATTTCTGTAAAAGGGCCAGAGAGTAACTATTGTAGACTTTGCAGGCTATATAATCTCTGTTGCAATTAATCAACTCTGCCATCAGAGTTTGAAAGCAGCTGTAGACAACCTGTAAATGAATGGACATGGTTGTGTTCCAATAAAACTTTATTTATAAAAAGAGGCAGCAAATAGAAACTTTGAATGGAAGTGTAAGGAGGTTGGTGAGCCCTCTCCCCAGTAACCAATGAAAATTAGTTTATAAAAAGCAACAATTTAAAGTCTTTGGAAATTGTCCTAAGGTCTATACAATAAATGAAGAAGCATTTTTTTTTTTCAAGAAAATCTATTAAATCTTGGTAAGAAAAGCAAAAGTCTATGGCATTCGAGCCACAACCCTCCCCCATTCCTTCCCCAGCTCAGTGTGACAAGGCTTTACTGCCAGGAAGACGGGGCTCCCTCTACTCCAAGCTCCCAGTCTGAGGCTACAGTTTCATACTGACAGAGCCAGGCCACTGGCGTCACCCCTCCCAACTCTGTTGCAGAGTCTATTTCCGGTGGGATGGCCAAGAGGCCTGGGGCCCCCTTCCCCTATCCAGGCCCCACTCATAGGGCAGAAGCTCTGCTCCAGGTACAGCAGGCCAAGAATAGTGGACCTGATAGCCCCCTCCCCAGATTGCTTGTAGGGCAGAGGTTCCATGTTGAAAGGGGCAAGCCCAGAAGACTAGGGGCTACCATTCCCATCTAGTGAGTAGTTTGCAGGCCAGGAATGTCACTCTGGGAGAAGCAGGCCACTGACCCTGCTCCTAGCTCTCGTGCAGGGCTACAGGGGTCTGCCCAGACAGAGAGTCAGAACAGAAGGCTTCATAGCTCTCCCTAATGGGACTGACTCAGATCTGAAACAGAGCATGGAGGATGTTCGTGTCTAAGGGCACTGTCAAAAACAACAGGGGTCTTAGCAGTGAGCAATTAAGAGGAGGCCAATGGTCCTAATAGCAACAAACAAAATGGTAAACCAACTACAGGTTGAGTATCCCTCATCCGAAATGCTCGGAAGCAGAAGTGTTTGGAACCAGAAGTGTTTCGGATTTCAGATTTTCAGATTAAGGATGCTCAACCTGTAGAAGTTAAATAGACAGAACCAGGGACAAAGACAGTTAAGAGCCCTCCTGAAGCCCTCAGATACTGGCAACACCCTGCTCCTGTGAAAGGTCTAGAATTTAATTAGGTCATATTGTAGAGCAAGTTATACACCTCAGGACATTGTCAAAAACAATACAGCAATCAGTCGCACTAGCAGTTAGTAGCAGCTAGCAGTTAGTGGAAGGCCAACAGTTGGCTGTGATAGCAATAAAGGCAGAATGACCAGAAGCTTAATGGAAAGATCTGGGAAAGAGATAGTCAAAGAGAGCCGGGCTAATGTCACTGTCCCAGGGGGTTAGGAGCCGGGGTGCAGTCAGGGTGACTGTGCATATGACCAAGGCTGTGACCTCTGGGGAGCAGTATCAGTGGCTGCACACTGCAGGGCAAATAAGCTTCATTGAAACAGCAGGACCAGGTCACAAAATCCACAAGCAAACAGTAGCCATAAGGCCCAGGGGATCATTCTCCACAGTTTCTTCAGTGTATTATCTAAAGTTTCCAGTTTTCAAGGAAACATTCTCTGAGCCATGAAAAGAAACAAGAAAGTGTGACCCACCCACAGGAAATTCAGCAGGTGACAGAAACTACCTCTCAGGAGGCCCAGATGTCCGACTTCGCAGAGAAGATTTCAAAGCAGCTATAATAAATGTGTTTAAACAATAAAAGGAAATCATGTCTAAAGAACTAAAGGAGAGTACAGGAATGACGTGTCACCAAATGAAGAATCTCAGTAAAGAGATAGAATTTATAAAAAGAACTGAATAGAGGCCGAGTGCAGTGGCTCACACCTGTAATCCCAGCACTTTGGGAGGCTGAGGTGGGCAGATCACCTGAGGTCAGGAGTTCTAGACCAGCCTGGCCAACATAGTGAAACCCTGTCTCTATTAAAAATACAAAAATTAGCCGGGCGTGGTGGCACATCCTGTAATCCCAGCTACTCGGGAGGCTGAGACAGGAAAATCTCTTGAACCCGGGAGGTGGAGGTTGCAGTGAGCTGAGATTGTGCCACTGCACTCCAGCCTGGGTAACAGAGACTCTGTCTGGGGGAAAAAAAAAAAAAGAGGAAGAAGAAGAAGAAGAAGAACTAAATAGAAATTCCGGAGGTGAATAGTACAAGAACTTAAAAAATAAATTAATTAGCTCGCTGAATGGTAGATTTGAGCTGGCAGAAGATGCAGTCACTGAACTTGAACACAGATTAATCAAAACCATGCAATCTAAAGAGCAGAGAGAAAAAGAATGAAGAAAAATGAACAAAGCCTCTGAGGAACATGGAAGGCCATTAAGTACAATAAAAAATGCACAGTAGAAGTACCAGAAGAAGACACAGAGAAAGAAGCAGAAAATATTAAAAAAAAAAAAAGGCTCAAAACATCCAAAATGTGATGAAAACATTAACTTACACATCTAAGAAATGCAATTAAATTCAAGTGGGGTAAATGCAAAGAGGTCCACACCTAGACACACCATAGTTAAAATGTTGAAATTAGACAAAGACAAAGAGAAAATACTGAACATTGAACGGTTCACGATGTACAGGGAAATCACAATAAAATTAACAACTCACTTTTAATCAGAAATAATGAAGGCCAGAGGCAGTAATGTCAACCAAGAAGGTTTAATTCTGCAAAACTCTCTCTCATAAATAAAAGTGAAATAAAGATATTCCCGGATAAACAAAACCTGAAAGAATTAATTGCTGGCAGACCTGCCATGTAAGAATGCTGAGGGAAGTTCTTCAGGCTGAAAGCAAGTAACACCAGAGAATGATTCAAATCCCCATGGAAACCAAAAAAAGCACTGGAAATGGACAAACTTCTACAAAGATACAAACTACCAAAGCTGAATTAAGAAGGTATAGAAAATCTGAATAGACCTAAACAAGAGATTGAAGGAGTAACATAAAAACTCCACAAACAAATGCCCAGGCCCAGATGGCTTCACCAGTGATTTCCACCAATTAGAATGTAAAGAAATCTAAACATTTTTAAAAAATTGATACCAATCCTTCAGAAACTCTTCCAAAAAACATAAAAGGATTCCCAACACATTCCCTGAGGCTAGTATTACCCTGATACCAAAATCAGACAGACATCACACAAAAAAGAAACCTACAGATCAATATCTCTTATGAGTATAAACATAAAAATTCTTAACAAAATATCAGCAAACAGAATCCAAGAGCCTATTCCAATATGGACGTCTTCCTTTCCAATACAGATGTCTTTTATTTCCTTTTCTTGCCTACTTGTCCTGGCTAGAACGTCCACGACAATGCTGAAGAGAAGTAGCATGACCAAACGTCTTTGTCTTGTTAATGATCATAGGGGGCTACGGTTTGAGCATTGGTTTGTGTCCCCTCCAAAATTAGAAACTTGATTCCTAACGAGACAGTTTTAAGAGGTGGAGCCTTAAGGAGATCATTAGGCCATGAAGGTTCCATCATCCTGGATGGGATTAGTAGCCTTGTAAAAGGCCAGAGGTAGCTAGCTAGGCCCCTTTTTG
Source organism: Theropithecus gelada (assembly GCF_003255815.1). NCBI lineage: Eukaryota > Metazoa > Chordata > Mammalia > Primates > Cercopithecidae > Theropithecus > Theropithecus gelada. The sequence continues at coordinate 175,324,838 of NC_037673.1, forward strand.
CCCTTTAGTCTCTTCTGACGTGAGGACGAATAGCCATTAAGCACATGAAAAGCAACGGAACAGATTTTTTGTGTGTGTGACAATGAGCTCAGCAACAGAAAGGAATGCAGTGCTGTTGCACACTACAACAGGGATGAGCCCTGGGAACGTTACGCCAAGTGAAAGAGGCCGGGCGCAAAATGTCGCGTGTTGTATGATTCCATCGATATGAAATGTCCAGAATTAGAAAATCTATAAAGACAACAAGAGGATGAGTGGCTATCTGGAGCTGGCCGAGAGTAGGATGGATTGGGGTGACTACGAAGGGGTTTGGAACTTTTCAGAGTGACAAAAATGTTCCAACATTTGCTTGTTGTGATGACTGTAAAACTCTATGAATACACTGAAAATCACTGAATTGTACACTCTGTTTTATTTATTTTTGAGACGAAGTTTTGCTCTTGCTACCTAGGCTGGCGTGCAGTGGCGTGATCTCGGCTCACTGCAACCTCCGCTTCCCGGGTTCAAGCGATTCTCCTGCCTCAGCCTTCTGAGTAGCTGGGATTATAGGTGCCCACCACCACGCCCAGCTAATTTTTTTTGTATTTTTAGTAGGGATAGGGTTTCACCATATTGGCCAGGCTGGTCTCGAACTCCTGACCTCAGGTCATCCAGCTGCCTCAACCCTCCCAAAGTGTTGGGATTACAGGTGTGAGCCACTGCACCCGGCCTGTATACTTTAAAAAGTGAATTTAAATATAGATCTCACCTTATTAAAGCTGTTAGAGAAAAAAACCAATACCAACCAAAGAGGCAGCAGATGGAGTTGGCCAACACTTGCCCTGGCATATTGAGGGAAATTCTTTCTTTTTTTTAAAAAAAAGATCAATACTTTAAAGAAGTTATGGGTGATGCCATCTGAACATTTAGGACGATCAGATTTGGAGGAGGTGCTCTCTGGTTTCCGTCCTTGATGTGGATTTCAGGGCATTTCAAGTTTTCTCTGTGGGAGCTGGCCTTTAAGACACTCTTTGGATGAGCAATGCTCGGTAACAGTTGCTGTGGATGCCTCACTGTAGTGGTAGCATTTGCAGCTTCCTGGCGTCTTTGATGTTGTCAACATTTCATGTCAAATCAGAAAGATGTCGGAACCATTTTCCTATGTGTTCGTCAGATTCCCTCCTCTTCATTAATGAGGCTGTCAAATGCTCCAAGAGCCTGCTAACTTCTTTGATATGTGTCTCTTCCTCCTAATGAGCGACTGCTTTTGGTTTGATATAAAACCTTTCTTTTTTTGGTGACAATGAGCTTTTTGAAGCCAGAGTTATTTTTTTTTTCCTTGCTCATTTTCTACTACTTTAGTTTCATATTCCATTAATTTTTATCTGAATTTTCTTTCCTTTCTAATAAATAAATTTGAAAATGATAAAAGGTATATTTTATACATATATCCAAATCAGAGTCTGTCATTTCTTCCTTATTTTATGGAAACATTCCCAAGCCACTTTCCAAATGGAAGTGAAAACAGTGCATTCAGACGTAATCAACATTTTTGCATTGTGTTTTCATTGAGGTTTCTCTTCTGTCTTTGAAATTTTTTAGAGCCCTTCATTTATTGTCATCCATATGTTGTGAGGCTAGGCCAACTTTTATTTATTTATGTTTTAATTATTTTATTTATTTTTTTGAGACAGAGTCTCACTCTGTCGTCCAGCCTGGAGTGCATTGGCGTGATCTTGACTCACTGCAACCTCCACCTCCTGGGTTCAAGTGATTCTCCTGCCTCAGCCTCCCCAGTAGCTGGGACTACAGGCATGCGCCACCACGTCTGGCTAATTTTTGTATTTTTAGTAGAGATGGGGTTTCACCATGTTGGCCAGGCTGATCTCGAACTCCTGACCTCAAGTGATCCGCCCACCTTGGCCTCCCAAAGTGTCGGATTACAGGTGTGAGCCACCACACATGGCCTAGGCCAGCTTTTAGACAAGCAGACCATCCTGTTACACTTGGCTTTTCTAAAGAAATATCCATGTTGGATCTGTGTTTAAAGTACTCCGTCTATAAAACAAACCCAAAACGAAAACAAAATACTGCTCATATAGAAGTAGTCACAACCTCAGGTACCGCTGAGGCACCTTTATCTCCAAAGATCTGAGGAAACAGCCAGCACACAGCCCATATTCTGCAATGACCCCAGGTGAGTTGGCACAGCGGTGTGGCAAGTATTTCTGGAAGCTACTATTACACCTGGACAGACACAATAATTTAACTCTACTTGTAAGAGACAGAACCGTGGCAATAAGCCAAAAAAATGCCCTCAATCCATTTTCTCTGTAGTCAAAGCAGCAAAATGCCCAAGGCCATTCTAATGCCACCCACGGGAGAAGAGGTACATCAGTGAGAAGCAGGAATGAAGACAGAAGTGCTCTTAATCAAATATGGTTAAAATATCTTATTTTTGCAAAATTTACAAAACCGTATGACCACGTGAACACATGGCTTGGCCTCTCCCAGGGCCTTGGAAGGTGAGCCAGGGGCCCTGAAGCCTAAGCATTATGAGCTTCATGGTAAATCGACTTCTGCTTCCTCCTCAAAGCCCCTCCATGGCTCCCCTCTTGCAGCAGGACCAAGCCCTGTGGCTGGCATCAAAGACTCGGTACGACTGGCCTCTACTTACCCCTCAGGGTCGCCTGCCCCAGCACATCAGCACTGCAGCGCTGACTGCTCTGAACAGACCCCACTGTCTTCCTTCCCTGCCCCGTGCACACCTCCAGCTCCTCAACACACACCTGGCACAGTAGACCCCGTGCCGTGACACCCAGATCCCTCTTCAGGACCAAGTCATTGATTCCTCAAACTGGAGCATGTGGGCTGCTCATGACTCACAGCTGAGTTCTTTTCCAGGAACAGCCCCCAGACCAAAGTCATGTCCCTTTCCTGGGGACAGCCATAGCCAGTGACCGGTCAGGGTTGGGGTTCAAACGTTGCTTCAGTTGGGCCAACTCTGAAAGGCTCCAGAGCTGCACGTGGTACTGGCCGAGCCCTCTGCTGAGGTCGCATCCCTGTGCAGTGCCTCAGTCTCCCCACGGCGCTGGCCCTGAGAGTGCGCCCTGGAACTTCTACCATCAGGTCTCTGTGTCTAAGGTCGTTTCTGGGGACCCGCACTCCTGTGTCCATGCCTGAGCTGCTCCCCTCCCGTGCTTCCTTCCTGGTCCTCTTTGCTTGGGCAAGCCCTGCCTAGTGCCCGCCTTTGCCCACATCTTCCCTTCCTTCCTAGCAAAGGCCCCTCACTCATGCCTTGCTAAAACCCTCCCAGGCCTGCCTTTGTGGCAGTCTGAGCCATGTGGGGACTGCAGAGGCCGCTACTCTGGGGAGGGAGATACTGTGGGCAGGCGGTCAAGGGCTCCTCCCATCAGGCTGGGCCAACAGGAACCGACTGGGGTCAGGCAGCCCTGGCTCCCGGCCACTGGGGGTCCTAACCATCTCCTTCCTGGGCACTGTTACCTCATCTCTTGCCCCAAAGCCTCCCCTCACTTGAGCTTTGGGGAGGGGAACAACCCAGAGGGGAGGGGAACAACCCAGAGAAATGCTGGCTGGCGTTCCCCTCAGCCAGTGGTGCAGGTGGGGCTTGCAGGCGAGAAGGCGCCCAGGTAGGGTAGTGCCGTGGCCTGAGTGCGTGTGTCCCCTCAGATTCATATGGTGAAGCCCTGACCCCAGTGTGGTGGCCTTTGAGAAGTGTTAGGTAATGGCCCTCATGAGTAGGATTGACATCCTCATGAGAAGAGACATAAGAGAGATGCCCTCTCTCCCTGCCGTGTGAGGAGACCACGGGCACATGGCAAGCCAGGAAGAGGGTCCTCCCAGAAACCAACCTTGCTGGCACCCAGACCTTAGATTTCCCAGCCTCCAGGACTGCGAAGAACAAGGCTCTGTTGTGTACGTCACAAGCCTGTGGTATCTCTGTTAGGGCAGCCAAAGCTGTGGAAGATGGAGTGGGTGAGCTGTCCTGGCACCGCTGGAGGCTGCGACTGGGGCAGACTCTAAATCACTGGTGGCCGCAGGAACCAGGAGCCAGGAGGATGGAAGGAGCCACATAGCGGTTCCCCTGTCCCAACTGGGCAAGCCGGTGCCTAACCTGGGAATGGAAGCTGGGCATGACCACTCAGGGCAGCCCCCCAGGATCTGCAGTGTGGGGGACCACCCCTGGGGCAGACCTGGATACAAATGTGTAGAAAGGAACAGGAAGACAAAGCAATGCAGAAAGAGAAAAAATCACCCTCATTTCCGCCACGCAGATGTCACTCCTCTAATAGGCTGGCTGATTTCCTCCTGGACAGCTATGAGCACTGAACAGTGTGATAACCCTGCGTGAAGAGTTCATCCTCTGATCTCCTCAGTGTGATGACCCTGCGTGAAGAGCTCATCCTCTGATCTCCTCAGTGTGATGACCCTGCATGAAGAGTGTCATCCTCTGATCTCCTCAGTGTGATGACCCTGTGTGAAGAGTTTCATCCTCTGATCTCCTCAGTGTGATGACCCTGCATGAAGAGTTCATCCTCTGATCTCCTCAGTGTGATAACTGTGCGTGAAGAGTTCATCCTCTGATCTCCTCAGTGTGATAACCATGCGTGAAGAGTTTCATCCTCTGATCTCAGTGTGATAACCCTGCGTGAAGAGTTCATCCTCTGATCTCCTTAGTGTGATAACCGTGCGTGAAGAGTTTCATCCTCTGATCTCAGTGTGATAACCCTGCGTGAAGAGTTCATCCTCTGATCTCCTCAGTGTGATGACCCTGCGTGAAGAGCTCATCCTCTGATCTCCTCAGTGTGATGACCCTGCGTGAAGAGTTCATCCTCTGATCTCCTCAGTGTGATGATCCTGCGTGAAGAGTTCATCCTCTGATCTTCTCAGTGTGATGACCCTGCGTGAAGAGTTTTATCCTCTGATCTCAGTGTGATAACCCTGTGTGAAGAGTTCATCCTCTGATCTCCTCAATGTGATGACCCTGCGTGAAGAGTTCAGCCTCTGATCTCTCACTCGTTGTTAGAAAAGAAACCGTTTAATGTTGTTGACATGTTTTATAACCATATGCTTAAGTGCCTGCAAATATTCCATCCACTAGAGAGACTTCAACATTTAAAGGGAAAGGTTATGTGTGCTGAGTGAATTTGGAGCCCGTCATATGGGGAAATGAATGAATGAATGAATGAATCTAGAGCTGAGCAGATATGTAGCTTCCTCAGCCTAATCCTCTGGCCTATTGCCTTTTTTTTTTTAAACCCAAAGGGAATGAGCCCACCTCTCCACTCTCAGCCAAACCAGCCAAACCAGCCTATCCAACACAGTTCCATGGAAAGGCTCCCCTCCTCCCTGCCCCCACCCCACCCCTCCCACTGAGCAACCTGGCCCCACCTCTCACTACCCTGGTCCTCTGCTGCATTTCACGGAGGCCAAGGCTCTGAACCCGCAGGCACCGCAGCATCCCTGCCTCCCCGTGCACACGGGTCCAGGGCAGGCAGTGGATGGGCCAAGCAGCCGCACAGAAGAGGGTGAGGGCAGATCACCTGCAGGCTCTGTGGCTTCTCTCCCAGCCACCTCCATGTCTAGAATCTAGAGACAGATCTTCTCTCTCTAGGAAATGGTGACAGCAGGAAACTGGGTGAACAGAGGTATAATGAGGCAACGGAGGCCAAGAGGGGAGTGAGGTGCTGGGACAGCCAGCAGGAGCTCCCAGTCAGCGGCCTCCTGCAGAGCCTGAGCTCTCCACAGCCCCCTGCTGGGTGTCTGGGGATGCAGACGGACAGCTCTGTCCCAGAGCCACTTTCAGCAGGCAACCTGCCATTTCTCCAGCCCGGCCAGGCTTTGCCTTGCTCTCTCCTCTCTCTCCTTCCCCTTTGGCTCCCCTTGCAGGGAAATGTGAGAGAGAAGATGACTGCTTTCCAGACGTAAAATCACAGTGCGAGAGAACGGTGATGCATAGAACAGGGAAACATCCAGACCCACATTCAGGGATTCTGACAGCTGCCCAGAGGAGCCCCTCCTCCACGTTCCCCTAACACCCCACACTGAATCCTGATCTAGGTCAGTTTCAACCTGTGCTCCTCGGGAACCAGGGGAGGCTGAGCAGAGCTCCAGCTCTGCCCCTCAGTCAGCACAACTATTCTTTATACATAAAAGGCAATGTCACTTACTGGGCTAAATGCAGAGGATCCTACCACCAAAATGAGTGAAGGGCTGCGGACAGGTCAGTGGTCTCTGTGAGGAGGGGACACTTTGGTTGCATCTGCTCCCTGTCCTCACCAGACCTCCCCCACCCCGTTTCTACCTTGCAGGAGAAGCAGGGGGCAATCAGCTGGGGTACAGGCCAGCCACACACACACATGTGGGGGCCCCACCTGCTCCTGCTCCTGCTCCCTGGCCAGCATGCCTGTGCAGGGCCTGCCTCCCATTCCCTGTGCCTCCTCCCTGCCTGGGGCAGGTGGGGTGGGCAGGAAGCCATGCTTAGCTGGTCTTGTTCTCCAACTCAGCTTTCCGCAAGCACCCCTGGGGTCACGGCAGATGTTCTGCCCTGCTCCTTCTGCTGAGGTCCTGTGGGAAGGGGACTAGCTGGGTGGTTCTGGCCTCACCAGGCCCCCAGTAAGTTACCAACAACTCTAACCCTTCATTAAATCTGGGCACATCTTAAAAACACCAATTCCCAGGTCTTCAAACAAAACCTTATACACGAATGTTCACAGCAGCATGACTCACAAGGGCCAAAAGGTGGAAACCACCCAAATGTCCCTCCATGGAGATAACGGATACACCAAATGTGGCACATCCACACGACGGGAGGTTATTCAGCGATCGAGAGGAATGGAAAGCGGACAGATGCCACACAGGATGACCCTTGGAAACATTCTGCTGAATGAAGTGAGTCAGATACAAAAAGCCACATATGTATGATTCCATTTATATGAAATTCCGGAATAGGCAACTCTAGAGACAGAAAGCAGACTGGTGCTAGCCAGGGGATGGGGCGAGGAGGGAAGGGAGGAGTGACTGATAAATGAAGCTTCCTTTTTGCAGTGATGAAAAGCTCTGGGACCGGGCGGTGGTGATGGTTGCCTGACATTGCGAATGTACTAAATGCCACCGAATTGTGCACTTCACTTTTATTTTTAGTTTTTGAGACAGGGTCTTGCTCTGTCGTCCAGACTGGAGTGCAATGACGCAATCTCAGCTCACTGCAACCTCCGCCTCCCGGGCTCAAGCGATTTTCATGCCTCAGCCTCCTGAGTAGCTGGGATTACAGGCACCAACCACTGCGCCCGGCTAATTTTTGTGTTTTTAGTAGAGACGGGATTTTGCCATGTTAACCAGACTGGTCTTAAACTTCTGACCTCAGCCTCGGCCTCCCAAAGTGCTGGGATAACAGGCATGAGCCACCATGCCCGGCCTGAGCTGTGTACTTTAAAGTGGTTCAGATAGTGAATTTTATGTGAATTTTACCATAGTTTAAAAAAGAACACCCAAAACAATTATTGGATCCTGCCCCCAACAAAAGTCTTCAGGGATGGGCCTGGGAATTTGTTTCTTTCAGAAGCTCCACCAGGGACTAAAATTAGGTGGCTGGCCCAGTCCTGAGCCAAAGGCTTCCATCAAGGAGCCACAGGTCCAGACAGTTTGGGGGCGTTCCAGGCCTGGCTGGGATGTGCACCGGTGTCCACGCCCCACTCCCTGCCCCCACTCCAGGGCCAGGGTGGTCTCAGTGGGGCTGAGCCTTCCCGGGCATGGATCCAGGCTTAGCTCATTTGCATATGCCAGCCCCCTAGCAACTAACTGGCAGAGGAGGGGGTGTGTGATTTCATCTGAACCAATGAGAATCAGGTCTGGAGTTCTGGGAGGACCATGGGGAAGAAGCCCTTCTTTCAAGAGTCACCAGAGGGTGGGAAGTGGGCCTGGGGCAGCCATCAAGTGACCTTGAAGGACAGCGTGCCCAGCAAGGGACAAACACCGAGATCCTGGGGATGGAGAGGTTAAGCCTCATGCTGGGGCCGAGGACTCCAATGCTGGCCTCGAAGGTGACCCACAGTGCCCAGGGGTGACCAAAGGCTGCCAGGACCCCAGAAATTACTCCTTAGAGGGAGATTCCTGAGTGGGGGGCATGAAGCACTGTGAGGAGCTCTCAGATGCCAGGTGTGCTCCGCACAGGGTGGAGGAAGCTCTGGCGTATAGCGTGTGAGGGGTAATTAGAAAGGGGAGAGGAGAGGGCACCAGAGGTCCCCTGAGACGGCCCCCCACTTCCACTTCAGGCCCTGTCCCTGGCGACCTGGGCACCTAAGATTCCTGGCCTCTGTACTGCTGCCCTTGATCCTGCCTCACCTTGCCAGGTGCACACATAGTCCCGTCCAAGGGGGGCCCCTTCTTGGTCTTGCAGAAGTAGGGGTTGTCCGGGTGGCTGCACCACAGCTGCTTGCAGGGGTCGAAGGTCCGGAACTGGAAGACAGAACCACAGCTTGCCAGGCCCTCCTGCCTCAGGGACCTCCCAGGGGTGCCACCCGCCCCCCGGGTCCTGTAACCTGAGATGCCCCAGTGGGACTGGCCCGTGATGGGCCTGTGTGGCTGGTGGGTGTCATGATTCTGGGGCGGTGAGGACCTTGCCCGTACAGCACGGGGGCTGCAGCATCCCTGGACGCGGCTGGGCCTCTCTGCCTCCAGCCCTTGGAGGCTGCACACCTCAGGGGGCCTGGCAGGCAGTTGGGCCCTATGTGCCCACCTGAGGCTAAGTGGGTCCCTTTTGACCCTTTCTTTGCTGTGGATTCCCCTCCTAAACCCAGGTGAAGCCCTGCCCCCACCCCACAGGCCTGCCCCCTCTGCAGCCTCGGCCTACCCTGGACTTCACAGTCCGCTTGCCTGGCCTTTCTGCTTCCTATTCTGATAGCACTTCCCGCAGGACAGCCCTGAGGGATCAGCTGAAACTCAGCTGTGGCCCTGAGGCTCCCCTACTCAAGCCTTTCCAGAGCCCCCCATCGCCATGAGAATCGAGTCCACCGTGCTCCTTAGGGAGTCCTGGAAGGAGTTAGCCCTCCTGCGTTGGTACTCAACTCCACCACTTGCTCGCTGTGTGGACTCAGGCAGATTACCTAGCCTCTCTGGGCCTCCGTTTTCTCATCTGTAAAATGGGACTACTTTGCTTTTTTCCTTCATGCAGCAGAGGCGAGCATGAAGACGCTCACAGACACTGAAGCTCCGCCGCACGGCCTCCATGCTCATGGCCGGTTCCTCTGACAGCTCAGCCCTGGCACTCGGCCCTGGAGAGCATCGAGTGCTCCTGTGCCTGCCACGCTCTCCTCCAGGCCTCTGTGTCCGTGGCCCTCCCTTCCTGAATGCCCTCTCCTTCTGCTTAGCCTGCAGGCCTCCCTTCTTCCTTGGGAGCCCTCCTGACCTCTGCAGGCTGACACAAAGGCCTTGCCAGGCTCTCACTGCCCCTGGCTGACACCCTGGTCACAGCCCTGTCACCCATGTGCTTCCTGCCTAGGACCGTCTGGGCCTGCCAGGTGGGCTCAGGGTGCCTAGCGGGTGGGGAGTGGTGGGTGCAGAGGGAGAGGCTGCCACTCTGGAGGGCTGCTCTGCGCTCCCCACGCTGGGCCGATCCTCACACTGTCCCAGGAGTTGCCCCAACACCAGCACACCTCCCCCCAGGTCTGGGAGGGGACCCCGCTGCAGGGCTGCCACACTCACCGCTGTGCACATCATGTAACCCAGGCCGAAGTCAAAGCGGCACTGCTCGTTCATGGAGTAGTGCAGCCCTGGGAGCTGGGGCAGTGCCGGCCAGTCGTGGGCGAAGGGGTCATCCCGCAGGCAGTCATAGGAGCTGTGGGGGACACACGGGACCGCAAGCAGCGTTCAGCATGGCTGACCATCCAGCCCTGGAGGCAGCTGAGGCCCCTGCTGCAGCTGCCACGGCAGCCCTACCTGCACATCCCGGCCCCTGGCTGTGCTGCCTCAGTTTCCCTGCTGCATCTCTTGTCCTTGGTGTAAGATACCAGGACCCGGCTTGTGCAGACCCCAGGGTAGCTGCCTTGCCTACTTGCCATTCAAGGACAGGCCCCTGACAATGGGTTCTCCTCCAGACACCAGGCTCCTCTCACAGGTGTGCCCTCTCTCCTCCCTGCACACAAAGCTAGAGGACCTGAGGTCGGAGGGCTCTGGCGCATGGGGACTTGCACCCTCCCAGAGCTGAGCCCAGGGACTGAGGGGTCGCCCTCGGAGGACAGGGGTGGTACTCACTGCAAGTAGCGGCTCAGCTCCTGCTGGCTGCAGCGGGACCAATGGAAGCGGTGGAAGGCGGCCTGCACCAGGGGCGCCATGATGCTGCCCAGCCGCACCTCGTCGCCACAGCGGTTGCCCTGCCCGTCGTGCTCCATGCCCAGCCTGCGAGGGGTGAGGCAGCTGGCTGAATCCTATTGGCACACGGGCCTGCCAGTCCCACCCCGCCCCGATGATAGGAGGGAGCCCCATCTTTCCCCCACGGGCTTCCCCTGACCTTGGCCCACCCTGAGCCAGGTGGCACTGACCTGCTGCACTTTGAAAGCTGAGGCACTCTGGGGAGAGAGTGTCCAGCGGGTAGTCCCCAGGTATCCTGTCCCCAGGAGGGGCATGCACACCTGGGCAGAACCATGGCTTCCCTGCCTCCAGCTTTCTGGGCGAGCCACCCTCCAAACCTCTGAGCCTCCTCTACAACATGGGGTAGAGCCCACCCTGCCTGGGGGCTTGGATGGGATAATGCGGCAAGGCCCCAGCTCTAGCTGGCCCAGAGCGCCTGCTCAGTCTGCAGGTGAGCCCTTCATCCTTTGATTGTTTCCTTCAGCAGACAGTGGGCCTTGGGCCAGCACTGCCCAGCGCTGGGAAGACAGGAGACCACGCCCCAAGTGGCTTTCACACAGGGTGTGTCCCTCTTAAGGCACAGAGGAGAAGTGGGCAGCCAGGGCTGGGGATCCTAGGGAGGCCCCTCTGTGCCCTGCCCTTCCACTTACACGTGGCCAGTCTCATGGGCCACCACGAAGGCTGAGGAGAAGCCGTCCTCGTGGTTCAGGGTGCAGCTGCGGACCGGGTGGCACATGCCGGTGACGGGAGCATAGCCTGGGAGGAGACAAGAGGCGGCTCTAGACGCTGCCATAGACTGGATGGGAAGGTGAGACCTGGTCCAACTCCCAGGCGCTGCTTCTCCTCAAGGCCCCAGTGCCTCCTGTTCCACAGGTAACTACCCCCAGCTGGCACAGCTCAGAAGACACCATAGCAGACACCTCATAGCCTGTGACATCTGGCTGACAGCAGGCCCCCAGCCCATCACCACGCAAGCCCCGTGGCCGTTCTGCCTGCAACAGCTACACTGCAGCTGGGGCCCTCTGCTTAGTCAGATGTCACCTGCTATGGCTTGTCTGACACCTGACAGTTTCCTGCCTGCCGTTCTCTTTCACGCCACCTGCCCCTGCCCACTGCCTGCCTCACTGAGTGGCCCCTGAGCAGCACCTGCTTCCACACCTCTCTCTGCTAGAGGCATCCTGCCCCTCATCTGCCTGGCATCACACCCTCCAAGCCCACCTCCTCTAGGGGATGTTTCCTGGGTCTCCCCTTGTTTCTCTGGGGTCCTTGAGACCCCAGCTAAACCTGTTTCCATAATGCCGCAGAAGGCTGCAAAGCTGTTCAGCCCATGTGCCACACTGGCCTGCAGAATCTCCCAGAGGGGCCTGGCTGGTGTGGAGTGAGAGGCCAGAGCCACCGCAGAAGATGAGACCAGTGGCCTACGACGGCCCAGGGCCAGGGGGAGGGTGGCAGAAGTTCATGACGCTGAGACCCCACGTCAAACTGAGGAAGACAGATAATGAGGCCGATTCATTTCCCCAGCCCTTGTCTCAGCAGAGGAAGGCAGCTCGGACAAAATAGAGAAGTGCATACAGGGATATGGGTGCCACGTGAGGTCTCTACTTGTACCCCTGGGAGTCTTCCTAGAGGCCTGCCAAGCACAGAGCCCTGACTTTCAGAACCCCAATCTGCCCTCACTCCTGCCACGCCCCAGTGAGAGACCCTGAGGCCACGCGGTCCACAGAGAAGGGAAGGAGGGTCACCGGGACCCCGGGTGAGCGGGCGGTGTATGCCCCTAAAAATAGAAGTGTGGTGATCTAACCCTTGTCTTTTCCCGTTGTAATAAACAGGGAAATCTGCATTTTTTGCTCTGCAGATTTTGAGACGAGTGTTGAGTCTGTGTGCCGGAGTGGAACGTTGCCATCTCCTCTTTGTCCTTTGTGTGCAACGCTTGCAGATGCATCTGCCTCGTGGGAGGCTTTTCATTCATCCTACTTAGCATTACAGGAGCCTGTGAGATTTGAAAGCGCATCTTTATGTTTTTCTTTGTTTTCTTCTCTCTTATTTTACTGTGCGGCTGTTTTCTCCATCCGGAATCTTATTAGATAGAGTGTGCCTCCTCGATGGAGGAAATGTCTCCTAACTTTTCTCTCATGTTAATCTTTTCGTTTTTTGCTCCCATTGGGAGATGCCCTTGACTCTTCATTTCAGCTTTCGATTTTTTTTTTTTAAGATAGGGTTTCACTGTGTCACCCAGGCTGGAGTGCAGTGGCGTGATCTTGGCTCACTGCAACCTCTGCCTCCCGGGTTCAAGCAATTCTCCTGCCTCAGCCTCCCGAGTAGCTAGGACTACAGGCGCCTGCCACCATGCCCGGCTAATTTTTGTATTTTTAGTAGAGACGAGATTTCACCATGTTGGCCAGGCTGGTCTCGATCTCCCGACCTCGTGATCCGCCAGCCTTGGCCTCCCAAAGTGCTGGGATTACAGGCATGAGCCACTGTGCCCGGTCTAGCTTTCAAATTTTTTACTTTCCCCATCCTATCCATAATTTTATACAAATGCTTTGTTGTTCTCTAATTCTTCATAGAAACCTCCTCTGGGTTTATGGATGTATTTTCTCAAACATTCTGGGAATACTACTTTTAAAAACCTGCTTTTCTTGTCTCTAAATTATCTCTGTTTTCTCTAGAGCCAGTTTTCAAACTTTTTGTTTTGTTTTACATCTTGGTCCGTCTTTTTCATGCTGTAATGATTTCTTGTGTTTTGGGTTTTAAAAAAATATCTGGTAACCCTTGGGTGTCCTTTCATATTTTTTTTTTTTTGAGACAGTCTCATACTCTGCTGCCCAGGCTGGAGTGCAGTAGCACAATCTCGGCTCACTGCAACCTCTGCCTCCTGGGTTCTAGCGATTCTCCTGCCTCAGTCTCCTGAGTAGCTGGGATTACAGGCGCCCGCCATTACACTGGTTAATTTTTGTATTTTTAGTAGAGACGGGGTTTCACCATGTTGGCCAGGCTGGTCACGAACTCCTGACGTCAAGTGATCCGCCTGCCTCGGCCTCCCAAAGTGCTGGGATTACAGGAGTGAGCCACTGCACCCGGTCAGTTTCATATTTTTAAATGAGTGATCGGGTCACTTAATATAAAAGCTGTGTTGGTTTCCTCTCCTGGGGGATAGCTCTGCTTCCGGTTAGTGCCCTCACCAAGACAAAAGAGCCAAGTGCACCCTCATCACGTGGTTGGCGCAACCCCTGGCTGCAGTGCGTTCGAGGGCGAGCTATCCACTCCTCAGCCAGACATGGCAGCTTCAGTCTTTTCAAGTTAACTAAGCTATTAGCTATGTCTTGATATCTCATTGTGGTTTTCTTCTGTTTCCTTTTTTTTTTTTTAAGACAAGGCCTTGCTCTGTCGCCCAAGCTGGAGTGCAGTGGTGCAGTCATAGCTCACCTCCTGGGCTCAAACAATCCTCCCACGTCAGGCTCCCGAGTGGCTGGGACTACAGGCATCCAGCACCATGCCCAGTCTCATTGTTTCAATTGCATTTTTCCAATGTCTGCTGAGGGTGAGTGCCTTTTCATATGTTTATTGCTCATTCTTATTTTGTTAAGAGCCTCAAAAGAGTCTCCTGCCCACTTTCCGACTGGATTGTCTTTATTATCCTTACTATTATTGTAGGTGTTCTTCATATACTTCAGGTATCAGTCCTTTTTTATAAATATTTCCCCCAGTGGATTAGCAGTGCCTTTAATGCACAAACTTTTAAAATGTGCTACTATTTATCAGTTATTTCCATTGAGTTTGTGGGGTTTTTTTAGGTCGGAGTCTCGCTCTGTCACCCAGGCTGGAGTGCGGTGGCGCGATCTCGGCTCACTGCAAGCTCCGCCCCCCGGGTTCCCGCCATTCTCCTGCCTCAGCCTCCTGAGTAGCTGGAACTACAGGCACCGCCACCACGCCCGGCTAATTTTTTGTTTTTTTTTTAGAGACGGGGTTTCACCGTGTTAGCCAGGATGGTCTCGATCTCCTGACCTCGCGATCCGCCCACCTCGGCCTCCCAAAGTGCTGGGGTTACAGGCGTGAGCCACCGCGCCCGGCCTTTTTTTTTTTGTCTCTGTTTAAAGCAAACGTCTCTTACTCCAAGAACATGGAGCCGTCCGCCTACGTCATCGTCTTTCATTATTTTGCGTTTCTTATGTAGACCTAAAATCCATGTGAGATGCTCTCTGTCTACAGAGTGAGCGGAGGGGACAGGCCTCCTTTCTCTCCAAATTGGCCCCACACCATTTGTTAGACTGTTTTCCTCCTCTTCTCTGAAATGTCACTTTTGTGACACATAAGTGTCCCTGTACACATAGGTCCAATTCAGGACACTGGATTCTGTTCTAATGTGTATTTGTCTGTCCGTGCACTGCCCCACACCCTCACCCAGCTAAGCTGGCCACAGCCTTCCTTGCCCTGACACGCTTCCCTGGGCTGGGCCAAGGCTCCCAGGGCCCCCTGCACGGCCAGGGGCTTATTTCCATTTCATGCCTCTGTGGCCCTGCGTGGGTGAGGCTCACCTTGCATGCCAGAGGGCCCAAAGTCCTGCCGTGTGAGGAAGATGGCGTGATCGTGGTATTCGTCGTGGTCCGTGTCTGGCTTCTGCTGGAGGTAGGCCCAGCGGCAGACATTCTCCAGGCTCTGAGAAGGGTTCCCGATCTCGATGAGGCTCATGGACTGCAGGGGGATGGAGAGAAATGGAAGAGAGGGGTTGGCGCCTGGTGGCCCAGTGGCGGGCCGAGCAGTCTGCAGTGTTGACAGACCCCGTCCACTGGGAATCTGGTCCACGTGGTACAAAGGCCCGGCCCGGTCACTCTCAGGACCTGTTCCCATTGGGCTCCATTCTTCGACATGGAAGAAAAGGTTCCACAGTCACACTCACCTGCATGAGTTTCCACACAAAGTCACCACAGTTTTCAGGTGAGATGCGGAAGCCAAGCCCTAGGTCATCTAAGGCCTCGCATAGTCCCCCCATTACCCCATTTCCAGAAGTCCCTGTGTTTGTTCTGTGAGGCACCTGTTCTGTGCAAGGCCTCCACAGACGGCAAATGCCATGTGGACCTCACCCCAAAGAGCTCACAGTCCTGGGAGGGTCCGTGGCAGGGGAGGTGGAGATCCCAGTGTGGTGTGCAAGGCCAGAGGAAGCGGGCGATCACTTTCCATGTTCTGCCCACGTGAAGGTACTTGCAGAAACCAACGCAGGGCAGGAAAAGAAACTGCAACTGACATATTCGGTTGGTGTAAAGGTAATCGCGGTTTTGCCATTAAAAGTAATGTCAAGGACTTTGGCACCAAACTAATAGAAAAACAGCTGTGTCAAGAACAGGGGCATACACAGATGATTCCCACAGGAACCACACACGGGAAGCCACTGGGAACCATCCCATTCCATTTTGTATCATGACATACGCCTGACAGCCAGGGTGGCCTTGGAACCGTGCGTCCTGCACACCCTCTCTGCACCATGACATTCGCAGGCACTCTCAATTTGACTTCAGGATGAAGAAAGCTGTCCTGGACAGGAAACTGAGACTCAGAGAAGTTAAGCAGTTTGCCCGCGTCACAAAACTAGGAAGTAGAAGAATTGAGATCGGATCCAAAGAAGCCTGAAACCAAAATCTATACTCAACTCAGCGCCCTAAACTTCCTCCTTAAATAAGACGTGTACAGTATCGTTTCAAAAGCGAGGCTTCTGTGAGCGGCGCCCTTCCTTTTTTCCTCCACAATTCTCACAGCGTCATTTTGGTTTCTGTTCTCACCATAGACTCCAAACACCGAAGTAGTTCCCTCCAAGAGAACCAACAGTCCCTCTGAGTCGTGGGCGTGTTCCTTTCCCCTTTAAGGACTTATCTGACCATAAAATAGAGATGTGCATTCCTTGGTAGCTACGTATGCAAGTGTTTTTTCTCTTGCATAAATATATCTCTTGCATAAATATAAGTAGAACCACATATTTCTCTTTGTGTGTATAAATAACAAAAAGTTAGCTGAGCGCAGTGGCACACACCTGTAATCCCAGCACTTTGGGAGGCTGAGGTGGGAGGATCACCTGAGGTCAGGAGTTTGAGACCAGCCTGGCCAACATGGTGAAAACTTGTCTCTACTAAAAATGCAAAAATTAGTCTGGCTTGGTGGCGTAATCCCAGCAACCTGAGAGGCTGAAGCAGGAGAATCGCTTGAAGCTGGGAGGCGGAGGTTGCAGTGAGCTGAGATTTCACCACTGCCCTCCAGCCTGGGCAACAGAGTAAGACTCCATCACAAAACAAAACAAAACAAAACAAAACAACGCAAAACAAAACAAACACCAAAGGGCATTTGGTGTCCTGTCCAGGACAGGAAACCAGTTAGTTCCAGAAGAGTCCAGCCAGAAAGACATGCCCCAATATCAGGCCCAGAGGCAGGAATGAGGCCATTGGGTAGGACAGAGCCGTGGCAGGAGCCAGGCTGAGGCAGGCTGGGAGCAGGCAGGCTAGGGGTGTGCAGGGAGGTCCGCCATCCTAGTGCGTGGGCTTGTGGGGAGTACTGGGAGGACGCTGGAAACCCAAGTGCCTACAGGAGCAAGGCGGGTGACAAGTCAATGAGGCAGGCTGGTTGCACGAAAAGTAAGTCCATCTTGTGTTTTCCCAGTTTTGAAGGAGAAAGGGTACAGAGGAATATCTCCCTATTAGAATAGAGTCGGTGGGGGGTGATAAGGAGTGGTGAGGACTGTGGCAAACCCAGGTGCCCAGGCACAGCTGAAGGGAGCAACATCCGCCCAGCGCCAGCAGGAACAGAGGCCCGGATCAGATTTCTCAGGTCAGTCGTGAAATCCGGATTTTACAGACACCTACCTAGCAGTAAACACTGGCTCAAATTAAAATTAGTTATGCAGACAAAACAACGCGTCCCCCCATCACCGTCTTATGCCAGAACCCTGGAATAAGAGCCCTGCAGTGGACAGCCCCTTCTCCACATCCCTGCAGCCTGGATCCACTCTGGCCGGTCACCTCTCTGCTCCCAGATGCTGGCTTCTGTGGTCCAGCCCGGGTTCCCAGCCCCTCTTAGCAGCCAAAGTGATCTTGCTGCTGCGGCAAGATAATTTATTGAAATATTGATTTGTGTTTTTGTTCTTGCCTCGCTTTGTTCTTGGCCCATTCTAAGAAGGCAGTCTGCCACTTTCGTTCTCCAACCCCAAGGGGGTTGTACTGCAGGGTCCAGAGCTAAAGGGGTCTACGACTCCCTTCTGGCTTTGGGGTTCTGAGGAGACTCCCTGAGGAGGGGACAGGGGGAGGGCTGGGGTGCATGGGCACAGGGAGGGGAAGCTGCACTGGGGCCAGGGGAACCCTGGAAGGCAGGACTTCAGAAGACATGAGTGTGCTGGACCTTGGGAGCCTGGGTCCCAGTAGGGGGCACCACAAGAAGTAGAGGAGAAAGTTACCTCAGTGTCCAGGTACCCCAGGACTCAACCTGCCACTGGGATTTTAACTGACAAGCCATGGAGCTGCTTGTACTTTCTCTCTGCAATGTCCCAACATTTCCAAGGTACCGGCCTATCGCTGACGGGCACAGAGGAGCCCAGGGACAGAGATCTTGTCCTTGCTGGGTCTGGAGCATTCAAGGGCTATGGGATACCCATGATGCCCAGACATTGACCTTGTGCCCAGAGACTAGGGCAAGGGCTGTGTGCATTCTTTAAAAAGCCCTTTGGTTCAGTGAGGAAGGCGTGGGGATAGAAGGGGACAGTGTGGCACTGAGATGCATGCAGGTGTGGCTGGTGCTGTGTCAGGAGGGTCAGGACCTGCGGCAGGAGCTAAGAGGCATCAGGGCTGCAGGATGGGAACAAGGAGGCAGAGACGGCACCAGTCTCTGGCTTTGGGGATTGGTAGCAAGGCAGAAGCGGAGGCCCGGGAAGGGGACGATAAGCTCCAGGGGAAAAGCATGGGGTCCGCAGTGCCTGGAACACAGTCACGGCAATGTCTTTCCTGGCCAGCTTGCTCGTGGGGAAGAGCTGGGCAGTTTTGCTTTGGGAGCTCTCCCACTTCTGGGGGTGCAGCCCTTGTGGGTGATCAGTCCCAAGCGTTAGTGGGGGCCCACGTTAGGCCTCATGGAGCACAGGTTCGAAACGACTGAAAACTGGCTGAAGTGGGTTTGCCTGGAGGCAGCACCCAAAGCAACCATCCGCAAATTCCTGCTCATGCACCCCAGAGCCCCCTTCCCTCCACCCGCTCCCCCCACTCCATGAGAGCTACGGGCAGCCTTGGGTTCTGCATGCCTCTAAGGACTCCTCACAGAAAGAAACTGATGTCCAGGCAGAGACATCGGGGCAGCTGGACAGGTCTGCAGCCCAGGAGGGAAGTCTGGGCTGGCCGTGGACAGGGCAAGGCCCTCGCTGCGGAAGAAGTCAGAACCCAGGGGGAAGAGCCAAGCTCAGGTCTCTCTGCTGAGATCTCCAGCAAAGGATACTAGCCTGACACGCAGGGAGCTCCCCCGTGGGTCACTTGGGCTCCAGCGGGACCACCTGCTGGGATGCGACCTCCTTTGCTCCTCTGCCACCTGGCCTGCATGCAGGAGGCCAGATGGGTCCCTGCTGCCTGGGGCACCCCAGCCCCCACCATCCTGCACCCTTGCTTGTATCGAGCATGGGAACTGTGCTTCCCCTGAGCGAGGAGGAGGAAACACACATTTCTCATGTATGGATCTCCTCCAGAACTGAGGGAGGCTGCGTTGCTTGTTTCAACTGAGGATTCTTTCACCAGCTCACTGCGGTCATCTGCGTCCCTCCCAGTCCTGAATGCACCTGACTTTCAGCTGCCTGCTTGGCTCTGCGTGGCTCCTCTAAGAAAGTCTGTCTGTGTGACTCCACCTGTTCCCAGCTGTGCTGACGTGGGGACCAGGAGTGAGCCCCTCGGGCCATGGTGCTCCTGGGGAGTAGCGGCCCGGGCTCTGCAAGGGGGTGGCCACAGGACCAGCCAGGGGCTTTATAGGGCAGCCAGTCCTCTCCCCGGGCAGCCGCGGGCACCCACCCTCCAGAGCAGGGGGCGGCAGATGGTGCTGTATGATTGTGGATGGACATTTCTAGACCCTGGGGCTGCATGGTAGCTGCAGGATCCACCTCGTGAGTGAGGCAGGGCCTCTGAGGGCACACGCTTCCTAGCGGCAGCGGCTCCCAGAACTCCCAGCTCCAGCCTGGGGGCCCCAGAAGAGCCAGGCCAGAGCAGCCTGCAGTCAAGCTGTGGATGGAGTCCAGGGGCCCACCCAGCCCAGGATGCAGGAGGAGGCCTGTGTGGGCTGACCGTAGCTCAGAGCATGGGAACAGAAGAGCTTCCTAGGAGGCTGATCGGACCCTCCACAGGGGCCCCAGGACAGTGGTCATCCCTCATGGAGGGCTCTGCCACCTGTTTGAATGTGACATCGACCGCTGCAGACATGGGCTCCCAAGTGGGCTCCACTGCCCGAGTGCTTTGGGGCCCCGGCCCAGGCTGGCTCTTCCCATGTGCAGGGTCCTCCTTGGCCATCATGAGCGCCCACCTCTATCCACCTGGAGACCCTCCTTGCTATGCTGGTTCACAGAGCTGCCCAGATGCAGGAAGCAGACACTTGTCCAGGCCCCTGGGGTCCTCCCAGAGCAGTGCCAGGAGCCTGGTCCCAAGAAGAATGGTGTTTCCTCCAGGTTCAGCCTGTTTGGCTCCCCTGGCCTGGGCTGGAAGGGGTCTGAGGACGTGCATGAAAGGCTCAGTGATCCCACCATGAGGTGGAGAGGGCAGAGCTGAGGGACTTAGCGAGGCAAGAGCTTGATGGGCCTCACCTTGGGTCAGAAGGTCACTTTGCTGAACGCTCCCCAGGGCTGTCAGGAGTCTTGGCCAGGGCAAGGATGAGGAAACACTGCGGGTCCCTGAACCTCAGGCCCGGCCTGCAGGAGTCTGGGTAACCCCACGGGCCTCGGGGAACAGCCAGAAGCTTAGGGAGCCTGCAGGCCTTGGGTGGGCAAGTGGGCTGTGTCCAGCTCCAAGCCCCAGCTCCCATCCTGGCCGCGTGACCCTGGCTCTGAGCTGCCTGCCTGGTCCCCTCTCCTGGGTGCAGTCGGTCACCTGCCAGATGGGGCACCTACTGGGGATATGCCTGTTGCTGTCACTGGCCTCTCAGCCACTAAAGCCTAAGCTCCTTGAGGGCTGGGTGGATGCTGGGCACGAGTCTGTGCCGCAGCCTTGGCCCACGCCTGCCCTCAGTAGCCCTGCTCGGAGCAATCTCAGCTTCTGCTCTCCATGCCAGGATGAGGCAGCGAATGTGGCCAGAGGGCCCTGGCTGCTGGGTGCTTAGTGACCAGGAGGGAACACAGGAATGAAGGAACGAACCCAAGCGCCCTGGGAGCCAGGCTGGGCAGGGAGGGCGGGGCCGGCGGTGGGGGTGTTCTCAGAGGCCTGGGGAAGTGAGCCAGAAGGGCTGCCCCGCAGATGCTGACCCCAATAATAAGTTACTGCCCACAAGGAGCGCCCCGCTGGGCTCAGGCTGGGCACACAACATCTCACTTCAACCTTATTTTCCTGCCTTCCGGATGACAAGCCGCGTCTCAGACAACTGAAGGGACTCGCCAAAGCCCCACATAGAGGTGGGGGTGGCAGCCCCCCGCGCGGGGCGCGAGGCAAAGGCCGGGCCCGAGCGGCCACCAGGTGTCGCTGCTGCCGCGAGAACGGGGCCCGGGCCGGGGACGCACCCTGCGCGGACACCGCGGCCGCACCCAGGCTCCCGGAGCCCCGGCGGCCCCGAGACGGCCTCTGGGTTTCACCCTAAATACATCAATTACCACCTGAGCAAAAAGTTCTGTTCCCATCATTGCTCTCCCACATTTCCATTGTTTGCTCTGGAATGAGCTGAATTATTTATGCCCTTCCCTCCTTCAGTCAAGGAGACGTGGGAGGAAGCCGGGATGGGGATGCGCAGCCTGGAGGCCGTCTCCGTTGGAACCGCGCCCGCCCCGCCAGGAGGCTCTGCCTGCTGGGCAAGGCGCGCTCAGCCAGCCCCGCAGGCCGCTACCGGACCAAGGCTCAACCGAGGCCACTGCAGGTGGCAGGTGGGGTCACCTGGGCAGCCCTAGGCCCGGTCTAAATATCTCATCTGCTCTGTTCTTGGCCAGTTACCTTACTTGTCCCCACCTGCAAAATGGGCACAACTGCAGCTCCAAGCTTGGAGCTGGGGGATTCCGCCCAAGACAGTTCAGGCAGGGTGCAGTCAGCACCCACAAGCGTTCCTTGTCCTTGTCTCTGCCGTGCTGATGATACAGATGGAGTATGACACCAGTCCCCGGGGACTGGCCTACCTGCTGGGGCTGGCTCATGTCCCAAGGGGATGTGGCTTCAGCAAAGCTTCTCAACCGTCCCCATCCCAGAGGGGCCCTCCTGCCTCAGACCAGCCTCCCAAACAGGTGCGAGATAGGACAGCAGAGAGGTTGGTTCAGGTGAGCAGAATACATTTCTCAACCTCAGCTCTCCAGACATGTGGGGCCAGATAATTCCTGTTGGGTGGGGCAGGCGCCCTGTGCATGGCAGGATGTTGAGTGCACCCCTGGGCTCTCCTTACCAGAACCCAGTGGAACCCTCCCCCTAGTCGTGACAACCAAAAGTCTCTCCAGACACTGCCAAATGTCCCCTGGGTCAGGGGGAGGGGTGGCCAAGTCATTCTTGGTTGGGAGCATCTGATCCTCAGGGGACCAGGGCAAGGAACCTGAAGCTGGCGTTCCTGACCAGTGGGATCACAGAGTCCATCCCCTCCTCCCAGAGCAGAGTGGCTCCACCAGCCTGTGGCCCTGGGCAGGCCGCTTAACCCCTGGAGCTAGGGTCCTCACTGTCAAACGGGGATGGTTACAGCGACTACTCCATAGGGTTGCTGTGGGGGTGAGGGCAGAAAGTCACGTAAAGGGCTTCAGACGGTGCCTGTCCCAGAAGACGCTCTACAAAGTCCCTTGCATGAACGCCTTTATGATTGTCATCATTCCTGTGGTGTGCTGGGGTTTCACAGACCCCCGTTACGGGGGAAACTAAGGCTCCAGGATGTTACATTGCTCACCAAAGGTCCCACGAGTATGGACAAAGCCAGAATGAATGGCAGGGACAGGGTCCCACCATCCCTGCTCCGTGAGCGCACCTTCTACCGTGCACCCCAGCTGAGTGCAATGTAGACTCCCCAAAGGCTGGAGGTCTCTTGCTCTAGGCACGGCTTACAGATCAAATTTCATCACGACAGGGAACCACAACAAGAGCTGGGGCAGGAGGCGTGCACCTCATTTCTCTGCCAGAACTCCCATATCGTTCCAGCATTTTGTTTCCAGCCATCCTCCCCGAAGCCTGGGAATCTATTCCCAGAGAGAGCCAAGCTGCCAGAACAGGATTCTCAACTCGAGCCTTCCCAGGCATGAGCCGGTGCAGGCCTGGGGGGAGCCAGGAGAGGGGCCTCCTGCTAGAATCTGAATGTTGTGTTCCCCACATTTCAAAGGTTGAAATCTGAGAACCAATGTTCTGGTATTAGGAAGTGTGGCCTTTGAGAGGTCATTAGGTCATGAGGGTGGAGTCTCCATAAATGAGATTAGCGCCCTTACAAAAGAAGACTGAGGGAGCCTGTTCACCCTTCCATCATGTGAGGGCACAGCTAGAAGGTGCCCTCTAGGAGGAATGGGTCCTTATGACACATCAGTTCTGCTGGTGTCCTGCTCTTGGACTTCCCAGCCCCCAGAACAGTGAGTAACACAATTCCATTGGTTGTAAATTACCCAGTCCAAGGTGCTTTTGTTATTGCAGCCCAAACAGAAGACACCTCCCGAGGGCAGTGTCCAGCCCTAGTGCCTCCTAGTTCTCTGGACCCAGGTAGGTCTGGGTCAGGAGGTGGATTGAGGATGACCTGGGTGGGCCATCATGCCTTGCACCCCTATCAGGTTGGGGGTTGGAACCCAGATGCTCAGGAGGACAGGGGACTGTCCCTGGGACGAGGCACGGGGTGTGCTCCCCACCTCACCCCCTGTCCCAGATCCCCAGGGCCCTTGATATATCCTCCCCAGACCTTCACTCCCTAGCCTTCCTGCACCACGGCTGGGCCACTCTACCCTACAGGTGGGTGGGTGGGCACACCAAGCCCCCGCCCTCAGCACCTCTCTTCTCTTGCTTTCCACTAGGAGACTCACATGCAAAATTTCTCAGACCTTTCACCTCCAATGCTGAAAAATTCCAACAAGCGTTCCACACTTTGTCTTGACCTGGTTTTTTGTAACAAGACACTTTATGTCCTTCTCTGATGGTCCCCAAGTCTCTGATTTCCATTTGCTTTGATTTTCATCATCCTAGGAAATATTTAAAATGAGAACAGTTGAGTAGCTTTGGTACCTTCTCAAAAAATCAATTGAAAAGCCAGTTGCTATGCAACCTCAAGTGTTGCCGACGCTCTGCCCCCTGGCTGGTGGCATATTGTATAAAATAAGATCATCTCTTTTCTTCTGCTTTTTTTTTTTTTTTTTAAGAAATGGAGAAAAATGTTGTTTTAGGAAAAACTTGAGATAACTCAGAGGCTTCTCATAAGCTAGAAGACAAACAACATGTCACTCAAACAAGTGCTACCAATTTTATCCCCACTGGAGCCTGGTGAGGCCGGGGGGACAGGCAATGGGGGAGCGGCAGGCAATGGGGGAGCGGCAGGTGATGGGGGAGCGGCAGGCGGGGAGCTGGTCTATTTCTGTCACAATTTGGGATGAATAAGAGGAACTGAATGCCTGGGCCACTTTCTGCTCAAGTCTGGGTCACAGTCTCACAGCCCCCAGAGTCTGCCTCCACCGTGGTGGGGACAGCTCAGCCCCCTCCTGATGCCTTGGTTCTGCCATGCTAAAATTCTTCCAGAGATGGGGGCCTTGTTCCTTGACAGGAAGCCTGTGGTTCCTTGAAGAGCAGCTCATCAGAATTCATCCTCACCATGTGCCAAACTTTGTCCCCAGAGCCCCATCGAGCAGCCCTGGCTGTGCATCTCTGTGAGCAAGCAGAGCCTGTTTCCTTGGACGCAGGAGCTGGGCCTTTTGCCCCCCAGCTCTTGGCTAGGAAGTCCCCATCCTGGCCGCTCCATCCATGGTCCCCTATTGCCTGCCACCCTGCTTTATGCCTTGCCAGTGCCCACTACTCCGTTGCTGTCTTGTCTGCTGCTCTACTGCCCGGACACAGGGCTCCTCTTCCCTCCTCGTTCATGTACCTTCCTGGGATTCAACAGCAGCTGCTCAGGAGGCCAGAGGCTCTGGGCTGGCCGGATGCTTTGGGGGCAGCAAGATACATCTCCCGCATCCACCCCATACCTCACAGACCTGAAAACAGGGCCTCCCCCAGTGCTATGCAAAGTGAAGGCTGTGCCTGGTGGACACAAACTGTTCCAGTCCACACGGAGATAAGTACAGAAACTAGAAACTTTCATAGCAATTGGATGGGTTGAGTTTATGTCCACAGAATTTAATAATAAAAACCCAGAGCTAGAGTTTCTGGATACTTCGGTTTGGGTCACATCTGCTTTTCTCAATAATTCACTTACAGTGTATGGTACGGAAGTATTGGTCTGTGATGGGTTTGAAATAGGAAAAAGAAAACAGCCAGGTCTCTGGCATTGAGGTGCACTGTGTGCTGCTGCTCCCCAGGATGGCCTCTCCCCTGGCCACCTGGGGACGGCAGATGGATCCTCTTGTCCCACAGATGCTGCTCCCAAGCCCTGTGGCCCACGGCGCATTCACTGAGTCAGCCGGGGCCCATGACCAGCACCCGTTTTCCTGGTCGCTGTGCCCTCTACCCCAAGCCTTCAGCCCAGCCCCAGCAGCGCCACCTCCTCTACTCTGCTATTTCCTGCACTTTTGCAGTGGGTCCAACCCAAAGCAATGAGGATTCACAACCTTGGCTCACTTCCCCTCTCACAGCCCGGAACCCTCCAAAGGAGAGCACAGCAGCGGGCAGGCCCCGGCTGTTCTGGCAGTCCACACTCATCTGACCAACCGGTGGCTCCTGAGATCCCCGGGACACAGCAGACCCCATGGGAGCTGGCGTCCCCTACCCCCATCACTGCCTCCTAGGCTGGATTTAGGAGGTTTCTAGGAGGCAGGTGGGATAGGGCCAGGCAGAAAAAGGTGGGCAGAGTATGCGGTGGGCTTTGCTGAGCGCCACTCTGGGCAGGCATGAGTTAGGAGCAGAAAAAAAAGGCCCAGAATGCTAGAATGTTCCAGAACACTCCAGGAGGCCAGTCGTCCCTTAATCCCCAGGGTCTGACAGAGGGACGGGCTGTGGGTTGTCCTCCAAGTTAGGCTGAGGGTCCTGGAGACAGGCACTGGGGTGGCCTGGGCCCCACACCCCTCATAACTCAGCACTGCCTCTCTCCTGCCTCCTTAGCTGCTGGTCCACTGAGCCCTTGGGGCCGGGGGTGAGCAGGCTCCATCTGGAGTTAGCTCTGGAAGCATGCGTCCACCTTCCAGTTCTGTCTTCCAATCCCTCACTGCCATCCGTTCTCAAGCCCCTTCCCAGGAGGAGGCGGAAGCAAGGCCAGCCTTGGTTCACCTATGTCCTCTCTGTTCTCTTTGTACCTGGTGTCACAGAAGTTGCCCAGTGCCCCCCATGGGCTTGAGCTGACCTGCTTTGCTGGCTGTGGATCTCAGCACCCCCAGGGCCTGCACATGTCCCCATGTTGTCCCTGGGAAGAGCAGGCTGCACCTGACAACCAGTCTCCTGCCCACTGCCCCATTCCCGACTCTGCCACCAGGGAAAGAGGGGCACCAGCACGGCCCCAGCAAAGTAGAGCCTCTGCGGGCACAGCGCATGAGGGGCAGGGGCCAGGGAGGCCCTGGCCAGGAGGGCAGTGCCTGCTAACTCAGGGGCATGGGCTTCCCATGCAGGGGTGACCACGTACCTGTGGCAGCCTGCGTCCTCACTCCAAGATTTCTCATTTCCTTCAGGTGGACCCGCTGTAGGTGGGTCCCCTGCCCCAGCCACAGGAAACGTAAGATAGTGCCCATAGGTGGAACACAGAAACCTCATTAATCCTCCCCAGCCCACTGCAGAGATGAGGTGCCAAGGGAAAGCATGAATTCTCTTTGATGTCTTCATTCAAATCAGAAATAAAGGACTGAGCGTGACAGAGCCCTGTGGCGTGCCATCGGAGACCTTTCTCCAGAGTGCTGAATTCAGTTAAACGGCATCATTTGGATCCTACCATTTTTAAATGATTTTTAAAAAATCATTTAAAAAATTTAAATTTCATAAATTTAAAATGCACTGTTTTGTTTATAAAAGAAACATGTTGGGCCAGGCTCAGTTGCTCACACCTGTAATCCTAGTGCTATGGGAGACAGAGGCAGGAGAATCATTTGAGACCGGGAGTTCAAGACCAGCCTGGGCAACATAGTGAGACCCTGTCTCTACCGAAAAAAAAAAAAAATTAATCGAGTATGGGGATGTGTGCCTGCAGTCCAAGCTACTTGGGAGGCTGAGATGAGAGGATCCCTTGAACCCAGGAGACAGAGGCTGTGGTGAGTTATGATTGCACAATCCACTGTAGCCTGGGCAACAGAGCTAGAGCCCATCTCTTAAAATAATAATAATAATAATAACAACAACCATGCTCATCGTGTTGAATTTAAAAAATTCAGTAAAGTACAAAGAAGAAAATGAAAATTAATTGGCCTACTGCCCAGAGACAAATCCCATTCACATCTGATGTGTTCCTTCCAGTCTTTTCTGTAAATATGTTTGTACACCAAATTGAGATCATACGGAAAACCGATATCCTGCTTTTCAAACAATCAACAAACGACTTTAGACTGTAACCATTTCCCGATGCCATTAAACATGCTTTGAGAATGCCATTCTGTGGTAGCCTAATATTCTACCACACAGGTTTATCATTACTTAACTAGACCACTATTATTGGACAATACAGGTTGTTTGCTGCTGTTTACATGAAAGATGATGCCATGACCCTTGTCTTGTTCCTAAAACTTGGTCCACAGCTGGGATCACTGCTTTGGAATAGAATTGTAGAAATGAATGTCTGGGGTCATAGAAATTAATGTTTGGGGGCAAACATCAAGAACATTTTAAAGGCCGAGCACGGTGGTTTGTGCCTGTAATCCCGGCACTTTGGGAGGCTGAGGCGGGCAGATCACCTGAGGTCACGAGTTTGAGATCACCCTGGTCAACCTGGTGAAACCCCGTCTGTACTAAAAATACAAAAAATTAGCTGAGTGTGGTGGCAGGCACCTGTAATCCCAGCTACTTAGGAGGCTGAGGCAGGAGAATCGCTTGAACCTGGGAGGTGGAGGTTGCAGTGAGCTGTGATTGCACCACTGTACTCCAGCCTGGGCAACAGAGCAAGACTGCATTTCAAAAAAAAATAAATAAATAAAAAGAACATTTTTAAGGGCAGTGATAAATAGCGCTACATTTCCGTGGAATATTTGTACTCATACCGAAAGAGTGTGCACGCTTCATTCACCCAGCCGTAAATCTCTCTTCATCCTGACAGAGTTGGTGCTTTATAAATGGTGAATTATTTCTTTCTTTAACAGTAAAGTTAGATACTTTTCCATATGGGTTTTCTCTTAGCTACTTGGATTTTTTTCTTTGTTTCCTTCCGTTGCCAATTTTGTTTCCCTATGATTTAGAGGAAGTCTTTATAGATTAAGACACATTTGTCACATTGCAAATGTTTTTCCTGCTTGTCATTTGCCTTTTCATTGTGTTTTTTGACAGAAGTTTTGTATTACACTTATTCGAATATATCTATATTCCCCCTTACAATTCCTTCAATTGGACTTATGCTTAGAAAGCTCTTGACAACCAATATTTTCTTCTTGATTTGTGTGATTTAAATAGTTGAATGTTGTACTGGCTTCTAGTTGGCATATGATAATTTAATTTCCTATTTATTAAATTTATGTTATATTTATTCATAACGCAATAAGCATCCTGTGTTTATCACGTTAGGTTATTTGTAAGAGGGGTATTTTCAACTATTTTATTCAACTGAACTGTCTGTGAGAGTTTATGCAAATACGGCCCTATTTTAATTACCTTCACTTCACAAGATGTTTGGAGGAAGTCTCTTGCTTGCTTGGGCTCCACTCCTGTCTCAGCCATTCCTGACCGTTCGTGCTCCTAGATGGCACTTAGAGTCACTTCCTAACACTTCCAGCTATGAATCTGGGAAAGGTCAACCTCTCGATTACACCCAGCTTCCCATGAAGACGGCATTTATGTCTTCATTTATGATCACTTTCTTCCTATCATTAATCACATACAACTTCCTTCCAATGGGTCCTTCGTCTGTCTTGTCAGGACTATTCCAGGTATTGTACATTTTTGGTTACTACCATAATGGAAATTTTCTCTCCCTGTTTTCCCTACTACCAAGGCTTTTTTTTTTTTTTTTTCAGTTCACACAGAAGCTATTGACTTTTTAAACAGTGGTCTTATATTTGGCCACATCACCAAACTCCTCTCCCAACTCGACAGGTTGCCCCACGGATTCTTTTAGGTTTTCCCGACACATGATGAACAGCAAACAATGAGAATTTGTCTCTGCTCTTTTCCAATATTAGCTTCATGTCACATAAAACTATGTAGGATTTTCAGAACCACAGTGACTAGTTTATGGGTCTTTTGTTGTTGTTTCCAAGACTCTCTCCAGGGCAGTGCTCCCGGAAGCAGGTTCGGTAGGCTGTGGATTTGGCAAGGAAGAAGCTTCCGTGGAGAAAGTGTTCAGAGACCACCTGGACTGCTCTGGCTCTCGGGGGTGCACCGTGCACACGTCCACAGGAAAGTCTACGGGAAATTTCACCCCCAGGCATGCCCATCTGCCTTTGTTTTACCAGCACTTTCCAGACTTCTTTGACCTTGGGAACCCTCTATAGTCCTCTGTAACATCTACTCATATCCTAAGAATTCGCTGTGCAGAACACTTTTAGGGAACTGTGCTGCTTTTTCCACCTTTAAATACAATCTTGGTTGTCCTGTTGCCCTCTGTTACTAGTTTTCTGGATTTTTTTAAAAGGAGGAGTGCCCTGTGAGGGGCTATGGGGCCGTCATGCCCTTGCCCTGCTGAAGCCTTCAACACGGGAGCCCTGGGGCCTCTCTCCCAGGCACCCCCCCAGGCAGCAAGTTCCTCATGCCTGCAGTTGCTTCTGCTACCCCCAGCTCCAGACCTCCGCAGGGCTCCAGACCCACACCCACCTCTTCTTGGCCTCCTTCGCTGGGATGGCACCAGGCACCTCTAACAACATCTCAGCTGACCTCTTCAGCTTCCCTCCTGTGCTCCCCGATCTCAGGGGTTGATACCATCATCTACCCCGCTGAGTGTCTCTCCACCTTCACCCACTTAGTGCCACATCCTCTCGAAGTGACCTCCTCTGTCCTCCTGTCTGTATCCCTGCACCCAGGCATGGTCCCAGTCCAGCTGCCATCATCCCCCATTTGATGGCAGTGACTGTCTCCTAAGTCACTGCTTCTACCTGCCACTTCTGCACACAGGAGCCAGCGATCTTTTTTTTTTTTTTTTTGAGACGGAGTCTCGCTCACTGCAAGCTCCCCTGCCCGGGTTCACGCCATTCTCCTGGCTCAGTCTCCCGAGTAGCTGGGACTACAGGTGCCCGCCACCATGCCCGGCTAATTTTTTTGTATTTTTAGTAAAGAAGGGGTTTCACCACGTTAGTCAGGATGGTCTCCATCTCCTGACCTTGTGATCTGCCTGCCTCGGCCTCCCAAAGTGCTGGGATTACAGGCGTGAGCCACCACACCTGGCCAACAGGAGCCGGTGATATTCTCAGAAGTGCACATGGGATCGTGTCACTCTACTTAAAGCTGCCCTCATGGGCAAGCCAGACCCCTTGGCAGGCGATGCAGATCTGCTCTGCTTCTTGCGATCTGCTCCTTCCGGCGTCTTTGGCATTGGGTCTGCTCTTCCTGTCCCTGTGCTCCTCCCTCTGGGTTCAGGTGCCCTCCCTCCCCTCCCAGCCTGTGAGCTCAGAGCATCTCTGTGCTGGTCACTTCACTGGACCATCTTCAGGTCGGGGTGGAACGGTCACTTCCTCCTGTTGCTTTTCCTGACCTTGTAAGGAAAGATGCCTGCCCCGCATCTCCTCCATCCAGCCCTGAGCCCTGGTACAACTGTTTCCTTGTCTAGATCGCCCTTCTGGAAGCGGTCCCCTGAGGACAGGGACCCTGCCAGGGAATATTCCCAGCACAGCACTTCCCACACATAAGCCCTTCACACAGTATTTGTTAGAGGATGAGTTTTGTCATTTGGGAACTGATGTGATGAACTGTATGAATAGATTTCCTGATATTAAACAATCTCCACATTCCTAGGATAAGCCCTAGTTGGTCATGGTGGAAGCTTCTCTTTATGCATTATTCAATTAAACTCTTAATGCCTTGGCATTTTTACTTCTATTTTTAGAAGTGAGACAGGTCTGTACTTTGTCCTGACGGGCTACCTCTGGCATCTGGGTGTAAGGGTCCCATTGACTACGAAAGATACATTGGGTAGATTTCAGAATACATGAGTTTACGGAGTATTGCATTAGTCTTGCTTGATAATGAGTATGCAAATGAGTATGAATGCACTGGAAAAACTTTGGAAAAGGTGAAGAACCTGAGTTCCCTCCATGGTTATGGGACTTATGATGTATTCTCCATTTTTTTGGAGTCAGCTTTGAAATATTCACATCTCCCCAGGAAATCCTCAATTTCCCCAGGATCTCCACGTCCCTGGCACAGAGATCCTCAAATTCTCACCTTCAGGGTCTGACTCTGTTCTGCAGCTGTTCTGACTGTGGCCACATACTCCTCCTACCTACCTGACTGTGGCCACATACTCCTCCTACCTACCTGACTGTGGTCACATACTCTACTCCTCCTACCTACCTGACTGTGGTCACATACTCCTCCTACCTACCCGACTGCAGCCACATACTCCTCCTACCTACCCGACTGTGGCCACATACTCCTCCTACCTACCTGACTGTGGCCACATACTCCTCCTACCTACCCGACTGTGGCCACATACTCTACTCCTCCTACCTACCCGACTGTGGCCACATACTCCTCCTACCTACCCGACTGTGGCCACATACTCTACTCCTCCTACCTACCCGACTGTGGCCACATACTCCTCCTACCTACCCGACTGTGGCCACATACTCTACTCCTCCTACCTACCCGACTGTGGCCACATACTCCTCCTACCTACCCGACTGTGGCCACATACTCTACTCCTCCTACCTACCCGACTGTGGCCACATACTCCTCCTACCTACCCGACTGTGGCCACATACTCTACTCCTCCTACCTACCCGACTGTGGCCACATACTCCTCCTACCTACCCGACTGTGGCCACATACTCTACTCCTCCTACCTACCCGACTGTGGCCACATACTCCTCCTACCTACCCGACTGCGGTCACATACTCCTCCTACCTACCCGACTGCAGCCACATACTCCTCCTACCTACCCGACTGCGGTCACATACTCCTCCTACCTACCTGACTGCGGTCACATACTCCCTCTACCTACCTGACTGTGGCCACATACTCCTCCTACCTACCCGACTGCGGTCACATACTCCTCCTACCTACCCGACTGCGGTCACATACTCCCTCTACCTACCTGACTGTGGCCACATACTCCTTCTACCTACCTGAGGCAGTTAAGGAAAAAAAAGGAAAAGAAAAAGAAACGGCTTAGGACCGGGACAATGTAGCATAGAGCCCGCTAAGGAATAGTTAATAAAGGAGGCTTTATTCCATGAAGTACTCAAGACTGGGAAGGAGCAGACACTTTGGAGGCCAAATAAGACCCAAAGCTTTGCCAGCACTGGTACGCGATTAACCCTAGCCGATTACAAAAGTTTTCTTTTTAAACAATATAGGAGCAACCCACGGGGGAAATGCAAGCTGCCACCTGGAACCCAGACCAATCAATGGGATAATCTTTTCTCCCCTTTCTAGCCCCAGGACCAGGAGTTTCCCATTTCTGGAAACTTCCAAAAGAGGATATAACTCTGTCCATCTCTCATGCCAAAGACTTGAGAATTCCTAAAACACCAGAGGATCCTGGCCAGGAAGGGACAGGCGGGAAGGCCGGAACAGAGAACTCCAGTGGAGGCAGGCAGAGAGCCACATGGGATAGTCCAAAGACCCCCCTCCTGTGAAAGGAGAGCTGGAACCAGATTGCTGGGCTGGGGCCCACCCCCAGGCCCTGCATCCGTGTGGTCCAAAGCCCACTGCCACAAACCTGGGATAGAGGGCTCAGCAAGCCTGTCTCTGCCCTCCCAGCCAGCATTCACTGGCAGAGGAGGCCCTGCATATCCCTCCTCCACTGACCACCCCCGGGCCTCCAAAGCGGCCGGCTGCAGAGAGCCTCCCAACAGCTTCCCAGCGGGCAGATGGCCCTGAATGCTTTCCTTTCTGCCAGAAGAAACATCTTGTTGTAGTCACATTACGTGTACTCTTTCTGATTTTTTAGTTTGTGCCTTCTCTCTTTTTTTCTAGATTAAATAGGCCAGAGGGTTGCTTTTTCCAAAGCTCTCTTAGTCCTTGATTCTACGTGTTTCTTCTGTTTTCTAATGTATCTGTTTCTGCTTTTTCTGAATTATTTCCTTATGTTTGCTTTCCTTAGGTTTTTGGTTTTGTTGCTGCTGAAATTCATTCAAATGTATTGAGTTGAAGGCAGGGCTAATGTGTGTCAAACACATCACCCAAGGAAGAAGCTTTTGGAAAATATCTGTGAATTTGCCCCTGAATACAGCTTTAACCACATTCCATAAGACTTGACAGTAGTGCTCTTGTTTTTATTAATGTTCCAAACAGTCTGTAACTGCAATCCTAATATTCTCTTGCCTTGCTCTGTTGCCCAGGCTGGAGTGCAGTGGCGTGATCTCAGCTCACTGCAACCTCTGTCTCCTGGGTTCAAGCAATTCACCCACCCCAGTCTCCCAAGTAGCTGGGACTACAGGCACACGCCACCACACCCAGCTAATTTTTGTATTTTTTTGGTAGAGACAGGGTTTTACCACGTTGGCCAGGCTGGTCTTGAACTCCTGACCTCAAGTGATCTACTCACCTTGGCCTCCCAAAGTGCTAGGATTACAGGTGTGAGTGACCGTGCCCAGTCCCTAGCAGGTTTTTTTTTTTTTTTAAAGTTTTCAAATGAATTTTATTTTTTTAGGTTTATAAATTCTGCTGCCCGCACCCCTAGTTTTAGGCATTTCATCAGAGAACATGGACGAAATCGTTTTTGCGTATAAAATTCACATTTTCTTTATGACCCAAAACACTTCTATAATTTTTAAGTGTTCTACGATTCCTCAGAAAGAAGGTACATCTTTTTTTCTGTAGAGCAAGGGAAACAGTGATATAACCACTAATTTAACTTTACTCATCGTGTCATTCAAAAATTCTATGCCTTATTAGCATCTAATCTGTGAAAGGCTTTGGAAAGGGTATTAGAGACTCTCATAGTTAGGTTTTTACCAATTTCCCCTTTGTTCCAAGGATCTGCTTTGGGATGTTTTGTGTTCTCTTGGGGTGCATGAAGGCCTGTAACTGGCATCCGCCCTGTGGGTGCCTTCGGTCACTGTGCAATGAGGTGCTTGGTGGGTGTAGGGAAGTGGCCCCAAACCTACTTAGTATTCCTGGGATCCCTTCTGCCACCGGAGCCCTTCGTCGTCATTTTTACGTCGTGTGCCTTGTAAGTTGCATGCAGTTTTTTATTTTTTGAGACTGAGATTCTCTTTGAACAGAGTTCAACCTTTATATAATTATCTGATGTGTTTGATCCTATTATGATTTGATTTTCTATGCACAGTCAGACCGCAGGCTTGAATTCAGCTGTCTGAGTGAGAAGCCTGACTCCTCAGGTGCTGGGTGGCCCTGGCCGCTTACCTGGGCATGCCACTAAGTCACATTAAGCCTTGGTGTTCTTATCTGTGAAATGGGCAGAGTCACAGCGTGCACCCTTCCATCTGCCCTGTAGATTAAGGGCATTCATCCGTGCAAAGTGCTTCCCACACGGCTGGTACAGGCACTTTGCAGTCCACACTGGCCGCACCGTGGGGCTCCTCTCTTCCTCTATGTCTGTTTGCACAGCATCCTGTGTTTCCATCCCAGGTCACTGTCCCTGGCGGCTACACACCCATGCCCACTGCCAGGAAAGGGTGTCCCAGGTTTGGCTGCAAAAGGAAATGGGATGGGCAAGAGGGCCCAGCGGGGACAGCAGCTGAGGCCAGAGGAGAGGAGGCCACAGATTTGATACAGGGACAGGAGTCCGAGGGAGGGTCGTGTAAACCACGTGTTTCTGAGGCTTTGACATCCGAGCCTTGCTGACTCTGGAGGGACGGCCCCCGCCACCAGTGGTAAGCAATGCTTAGAGACAGGAAACAACTCATCCACGGGCACATTTTTCGGATACAAACCAACCAATCCAGCGCCCATGTCCCCAGCCACCTCCTTTGTCAGACTTCGCACTCTGAGCCACGGTCCACCTGCCCTTATTACCCAGGGCCAGGTATCAGAAAACTCAGGACCGCTCCACTCCCCAGAGCCCTCCTGGAATTATTCAAACTGGCCGACCTGAAGCCAGCTCACCCTGCTGGAATTATTCAAACTGGCCGACCTGAAGCCAGCTCACCCTGCTGGGATTATTCAAACTGGCCGACCTGAAGCCAGCTCACCCTGTCTCCGCTGGTCCTTCCCGCAGAAACAACATGGACTCAGGCCGCTGTTTCCCCAGCTCCTTCTGCCTCCTGACCAACCCTGGTGCCTCCCTGTGTGACCCCCGCGGCCTGGTATGTCTCTTCCTCTAGGGATGTGGGAGTAACAGACTCTTTTCAGTGAACGATAGTAATGGCCACATTTTTAAAACTAGCGGTGAAAGGGAGCAGGATCTAAGGGTGGCTCATGAGTGTCTTGTTTCTTATCGGAACCTCAGGGGAGGCAGGGAGAGGCAGGGTGGTTCTGGCAAATGCAAACGCTCTCCCAGGAGGCCCATGCCTCCCCCCCCCCCCCCCCGGGCCCCTCACTCTGTGTGGGTGGAGGCAGGCCTGGCTGGCCACAGTGCACTCACCTTCCCATAGCTTAGGAGGATGATCCGCACCAGGACCACATTGATGTGGGCACCCAAGGACTCGTCATGGTAGATTTCATTGACCTGAAAGAAACAGGGAGGCGTCAGCGGGAACCACAGGTCCTAGGACTGGCTCTGGCTCTGCCAATGGGATGACCCCCCAACCGGCTCCCGGGCCTGGGACCCCCACCCACTCCTTCCTCTTCCCATGCTTTCCAGCCAGGCATCACTGTCATCTGGGAGCCACCTTGTGACCCTTCCCTCATTGTCCCCTACCCCCGCCCCTCAAGGCTGCCACCACCGCCTGCTGGGATCACTGCAGCCCTTTCCTGAGCAACCCCACCCACCAGCCCAGGGATTCCTCGCCTGGGGCCTGAACATGGAAGGTGGGCAGGGAAAGCAGCCCTACACTTGCTGTGGCTTCCAACTGAAACACGACCTTCCCTTCAACAGTGAATGTGGGCAACGGGCCCCCGGGGCACAGGCAGGGCTGGGACTGGCCCTGGAAGAAGTCACTCCCCCGGGGCACAGGCGGGGCTGGGACTGGCACTCCAAGCTGTTGCTGGTGGGTGTGGGGGTTACCGACGAGCATCGCTGCTTGGAAATGGGGGCGGTTCTAGGCCCACCACCAGCTATAATGTTTTAACATGTTAATTAAAAGCTCATTATTGCATCCCCAACGTGCTCTCCCTGTTCTGTTTTGATGGCGGGAGCTCCTGTAATCGCCATTCTCTGTACTTATCACAGTGGTTTTTTTTTTTTTTTTTTGAGACGGAGTCTCGCTCTGTGGCCCAGGCTGGAGTGCAGTGGCGCGATCTCGGCTCACTGCAAGCTGTGCCTCCGAGGTTCACGCCATTCTCCTGCCTCAGCCTCCCCAGTAGCTGGGACTACAGGTGCCCGCCACCTCGCCCAGCTAGTTTTTTGTATTTTTTAGTAGAGACGGGGTTTCACCGTGTTAGCCAGGATGGTCTCGATGGCCTGACCTCATGATCCGCCTGCCTTGGCCTCCCAAAGTGCTGGGATTACAGGCGTGAGCCACCACGCCGGGCCCACAGTGGTATTCTTACATGTGTTTCATTCTTCCCATTTAAAACCATTATTCTGAGCAGGTGCCAATGGGCTTCAGCAGATGTCAAAGGGATCCATGGCATGAAAACAGGGGGTGAGCTCCCCTTCCACAGAACACAGCCAGTAAGACCCTCCAGAAACACAGGTCATGTTACCCCGGGCTGGAGGCTGTTAAGGGCTTCCTTCGCACTGAGCCCCCACCCTCCAGCTTCCCACCACACACACCCAGGACCCTCCCTAGCACAGCCCCCTCCCTGTCACCTCCTTTGTTGGTTGACCAAAGCCTACTCCTCCTTGAGGCCAGCTCAGCGGTCACTTCCCCCTGGAAGGCCCCCCTACAGGCCTGATCTGCTCCTCATCAAGCACAAGGTATATTATTCCTGGAGCCCTCTGTGTGCCCTTGTGGGCTGGGCAGCCACCTGCATCCTCCCTGCTTGCACGCCCAGGGCCAGGCTGAGCAGTGCCTGGCAGGTACTCAGGGATACCCGCTGACAGGCTCAAGACATTGGCACCATCAGGAAGTGGAGAAGCAGGAACTGGCCACGCACCCCTCCCCATGTGCAGACCAAGCCCAGGGGCTGCTGACAGGCTCCAGACACTGCCAAGACATACTTCCCGGAGCCTGCTGCCACGTCAGGCCAGCACACACTGCTGCACTCCAATCTGTAGAGCCTCCATCTGAGCAACAGTCATTGCTACCTCGAAACAGTGGGGAGGCACCTCAGGAAACCTGAGGGTTGACAAGGAGAATCACATCATGATGGGTGGGTGGTCAGGCACACAGGGCATGCAAGACAAGGATCCCGGGGCCCTCTGGCATTGGTGCTGGGAACAAAGATGGCACCAATTGTGGGGCAGGGTTCGTAAGCATGCAGGCCCCTGCTAAGGGGACCATCCAGCCCCATTGCAGCTCCTCCCAGCAACTGCTGCCCAGCAAATCTACGTCTGATTGTAAATGGGCTCCCACAAGTCTCCCTTCTCTTTCCTATAGGCAAGGGACGACTCATCAGACCCACAGGAGCTCCGAGCCGTGGGTGTCTGGGGAGGGTGGGTCGGCAACCCCTGTGGGCGCTGAGGGTTATCCTCTAGACCCCCAGGGACCCATCTCGCCCCTGCAGCTGACAAAGTGGAGCTCTGAGGAGAGCACCCAGGTCCCCAGTAAGCCTTGCCATTTGGCCGTCGCCCTCCGTTTCCTCTGTAAAATGAGGATCGCTGCCCCCCATCACAAAGCTGTTGTGGTGATGAAATCTCCAATGGAATGGTGCTTGTGCAAACAATGAAATGGTTTCTTCTTCACTGCTGGTAAACCATCGTGCCCTGCAGCGCCCTGCGAGGTGCTGGGGGTAGGGTACGCACCCCTGAACCACAGAAGTCCTTGCCCAGCTTTGAGGGTCAGACTAGATTTTTTAGTCCATGCTGGCACAGTAGCCTTAAAAGCCAGTTTTTCTTAAGAAAGAAGGGGTTTCTTTAACTGTCCACAGTATCGCTTTCTTTATCACAACAGAGCCTGGCCAGCTTGGCTCACGGAGTCTGACTGTAGAAATGAAGACCTTGACAGAGGGAAGGTTCCACTGCAGCTGACGGGAGCAGAACAGAGGGGAGGGGAGGGGAGGGGAAAGGCCAGGGACGAGGGGCCCGGCTTCTCCTCATCCCCAACCCCAACCTCACAGGTCATACAGAACAGTCCTGACACCTGAGAAGGAAGGAAAAGCGAGAGAGCTTGATCCTGGCTGCTGCCTGGGACCTGAAAGGGGACAAGTTCCTAGCGGTAGGAGTGGCTTCCCGGGCCCGAGTGGAGGCCCAGCCTGCTCAGGCCTGAGAGGGCGGCCCAGGTCCCAGCTGTGCGTGGCAGATGCCAGGGTCCCCTGCACCCCAGGGACACACAGGCAAGACAGCTGGGGACTGGCTTGCGGTTTACCTGGCTCTAGGGGGCACCGCCAGGCTCCACAGCAAGCCCAGAGGACACTGGCCTACAAGAGAGGGAGGCAAGCCTACTCGCAAGGCTGCTGCAGAGAGGACACACCCCTACCGCCCCCACCAGTCCTCTGCCTGCAAATCGGGCTTTTGGGAGGTAATTAGGGGTAGATGAGTTCGTGGGGGTGGGACCCTCATGATAGGGCTAGTGTCCTACAGAAACAGACACCAGAGAGCCTGCGTCCTCTCTCTCTGCCATGGGAGGACCCAGCAAGAAGGTGGCTGTCTGCAAACCAGGAAGAGGGTCCTCACTGGGGAATGACCCAGCTGGCAACACGATCTTGAAATTCTTAGTCCCCAGAACTGTGGGAAATGATTTCCTGTGATGCAAGCCCCTGGGTCTATGGCACTTTGTTATACCAGCCCAAGCGGAATGAGACAAAGGCTTTATGGGGAAGAGACGGAGCCACCTCCCGCAGGCCAGACTGTAGCCTTCCTTCCATCCTGGGGCTGAGTGCCTGCCTGAGATGAGGGCAGTACCAGATATAGGAACAAAAGCAAGTCCCGGCCAGCTGCAGTGGCTCACGCTTGCAATCCCAGCACTTTGTGAGGCCGAAGCAGGTGGATCACCTGAGGTCAGAAGTTCAAGACCAGCCTAGCCAATATGGTGAAACCCTGTCTCTACTAAAAATACAAAATTAGCCAGGCATGGTGGCGGGCGCTTGTAATCCCAGCTGCTCGGGAGGCTGAGGCAGAAAAATCACCTGAATCCAGGAGGTGGAAGTTGCAGTGAGCCGAGATCGCGCCACTGCACTCCAGCCTGAGCGACAGAGCGAGACTGTCTCAAAAAAAAAGAATGAAAGAAAGTTGCATTTTTTCCCCCATGGTTGAGCCTAAGGTGTAAATGCCAACCTTACCATCCACACAGACCCTCAGCATAGCCACGGGTCCCTCACAGGTTCTCAATGGGATTTCTCAAACTGAACTGACCCTGGCCTCTCGTGCAGCCCACCACACCCTGGGACCCAGAATGGCCTGGGCGAGGCTGGCCTGGTCTCTCCTTCCCCACTGGCCTGAGGCTGGCACCCAGCAGACCCAGCAGAGCCACTGTGTCACCATGAATTGTGGCTCTGAGTGGATCAGAACCAGTACAGAGCCAGCCCTCCTGCCAGGAGGCGGAGAGGGACGCTCAGATGCCACAAGACCAGCTCCAGGATCACGGGCCTTGAGGGAAAGGCAGGCAACCAGAGGACATATTAGTAGGAATCTGCCCACTGGGGCCTGGATCCCCCTAAGGATGTGGCATGTCATGAGGCCTGAGAAACAGAACAGGTTAGCTCAGCAAAGCAGGCTGGCGCTCCCGGCAGAGGAGGCAGCCCATGCGAACCTCCCAGGGTTGGAAGCAGCGAGGCACCTTCCAAGCACGGAGGGGATGCGGAAGGGACGCTCCAGCAGAGGAGGTGGGAGGGGAGCACTGAGGCCAGACCACAAGGTCAGGAGGATTTTAAATCCACTCTAAGAGCAATGGGAGAACACGGAGGAAGGATGATGGCAGTGCATTTAAGAAGCTTACACCAGGTGCCTTATGGAAAGTAGATGGAAGGGGTCATGATGTGGGAATGTGGGGTTCAGCTTTGGGGATGAGTGCAGAGAAGGGACAGATGTGAGGGATGATGTGGATTGGAATGGGGGTCATCGGCCCGCCTGAGCAGGTGGAGGCTGGGGCTCTGGGAAGAGCCGGCAGCTCCCACAGGGCGGAGGGAGGAGAGGCGGGGCTGGCCCTCTCCTGGCTCCTGGCCAGGCCCTGCCCCTCAGGACACAGGATCTTCCACTCTCCTAGCACTGCCCCTGGGGCCGAAGGTGGCAGCTGTCATCTCAGGAAGGAATCTCGTGTCCTTCTGGAACATTGGGAAGATCTAATCCTGCTCCCTGATTTGGGACAGGAGGCGACCAACCATTCCAAAAGCCCTGCCGCCGGGCATCGAACTCCCTGGGACAGACCCTCAGGCTCACATTCTGCTTGGAGGTGGGGTCGAGGCGGCTGAGCCCGGGGTATCAGGCTGCTAGACATGGGGCCCTGGCTGGGGAGCC
This sequence comes from Theropithecus gelada, assembly GCF_003255815.1. Lineage (NCBI taxonomy): Eukaryota > Metazoa > Chordata > Mammalia > Primates > Cercopithecidae > Theropithecus > Theropithecus gelada. Next base: position 175,365,366 of record NC_037673.1, read on the forward strand.
CCACTGTAGGGCTGTCTGCCAGCAGCCAGCTCCCACCTCGTGCGCTGGGTGCCCTGGCCCTGGCCTCTGGAAGCCTCAGATGATTCAGAGATGAACTGGGGTCCCCTGGCTGCTGAGGAGCTAGAGAGGGGTTACCTTCAAATGCTCCCAGCAGGTAGCCAGGAGGAAGGAGGCCGGGCCGCAGCCAAGCCCCCTCGTGAAGGCTCCCTCTGCGTGCCCTCCCTGGCAGCCTTCCACTGTGGTGTGCTCTCCCTGATCTTCTCCCCAGGAAGCCTCTGTCCTTCCTCTCTTCCACACCAGAACAGCACACTGTGCCCCAGCCATCCCTCCTCTCTGCAGGCAGGCCTCAGCGAAGCCGTGGTGGGGCTTGTGATGGCCTCCTGGCTCCTCTGGGCGGCCGCTGGGCCTGGAATCCTGTTCCAGAGCCCTCACCTTGGTCCCTCCCAGCAGTCAGGAACCCCATGGGGCACTGTGGCCCAGAGACCACTGACCGCTGGCCTGGGTGGTTCTCCTGCCCCTGCCTGTGCTGTGGCAAAGTCCAGCCCACAGTCCGGGGCTGGGCTCCTTCTGCTGTCTGGCCTCTCAGTTTCCGTAGGTTAATATGATACATCAGGAACAGACATGGCGGGTGGGCAGGCAGGGTCTGTGGGGCGTGAGATGCAGGGGCGCTCCACAATGTCCTTGTCCTCCACAGGCCTGAGGAGTGAGCCCCGTCCCGTCCCCCTCTACCATCCCAGGGCTCTACGTGCTTTTCAGGGGGCTGCAAAATTGCCACCGTTTGCTGCGCAGCCCTGGCCGCTCACAGGTTCTCAGTGGGACTTCTCAAACGGAACCTGGGCACGGGAACCACTGCAAGAAATCAGTGCAATTCCCGACAAAACACTGGCGTCCTCAACAAGGACACAGCTGCGACATTTCCGCAGAGCAGAGGGTTGACTGATGTGGCAAAAAGAGCAACTGAAGACAGAAGGTGGCCTCCACGTGCCTGCCTCCCTGAGATCCCCGGCCCCACCCACTTTTCCCCGGCCCCACCCACTTTCCCCTGGCCCCACCCACTTTCTCTCCCAGACAGGAGACAGGTGGTAGGGGTCCCCAACAGCTCCCCTCATGTCCTCCCCACCGCCCCCGACACACACACCATTCTTCACTACGGTCACCCCGCGGAACAGAGCTCACCTTCCCCTCCCGCTGTCTAAAACCCTCAATGGCTCCCCAGTGCCTTCAGAGGCAGGGCCCAGCCACTCCGCCTGCCACTCAGAGCCCTTTCCACGCTGGCCCTGTCTAGCTTCTCCATGCCCTACTTCAGATACTTCCCCACACGGCACCCTTGCTCCTGACAGCCCAGCCAGCCTTCCCCAGAGCCGGCTGCCCTCTCCTGCTGCCTGTGCATTGGTTCAGACCTGGAATCCTCACTCTCCCTGACCAGCCCCTGAATTCTTTAGATATCGCAAGAGCATTTGAAAAAAAAAAAGACTCATCCCAAAAAATATATTTAAAAGGAAGGAGGCAGTGACCACCTTGCTTAAACCCTTCCTACCCAAGGCGTGAGACCACAGTTCCTGGCATGACCTCCAGGCCAGGCGGGTCTGGTTCTGCTGCATCTTCTCAGGCTGCCCTGGCTCTGCTCCCTGCGCTCCAGCGGCTAGCCTGGCTGCTCCTTGCACAGGGAGCCTGTCTCCACCTCAGGAACTTTGGACTTGCAGTGCAACTGCTCCCAGCAGTGTCTGGTCCACAGTAGGTGCTCAATAAACAGTTGTTGAATGAATGGAGTGAATCACTTTGAAGATATGGAATAACCAGAAATGGGCAAAATGTATGACCCAGCATAGGCCTGTGACCCCTGTCATGGGGAAGACCCTAGCTAAGGCCTCGCCTCGGCTACCCCCAGCAGCCCTGGGGCCTCCCCCGCATCCACCCTCCCCAAGGCCTGTGTGTGCTGGGGGGAAGCAGCTCTGCTTTCCCAGGTTGCAGGGGGAGGGGAAGCCCAGGGACAATGTCCTTGAGTCCTGTCTGCGAAATTGATCCTGGAATCTTTAAACCTTGGGGGGAAATGTTCAAAGCCGCAGCCATCTTTGTGCGGAGAGAGGCCAAAGGCTCTCTTGTTTGGGGAAATACATTGTAATGTGCCTTTTGCTTATGCAAAGATGCAGCCAAGTTTCTGTTCTGGAATAGACAATGAGGAAGGAGCGGCTCTGCGTGACAATGTAAAAGTTTGCCTCCGCTGGTGGCAGAGTTCCACCCGGGGGACGGTGAGCCCTGGGAGGTGGCCTGAGGCTGCTGGGCAGAGGTGACTTTGTCCTCTGCCAAGGCAGGGGAAGGGTGCAGAAACAGGGGAACCGGTTTAGGTTCCCTAGTAGGGGAGGCTGCTGGCCCGCCAGCTGCAGAGGAGACAGGCAGGGGCACTGGAACAGCGGCCACCCCAACCTTCAGGAAGGTTCCCATCTCCTTCGCTCGGCTGAGCTTTGGGCCACCAGAGGCAGCCTATGACCCACCGGGCAAAACCACGGCCAAGAGCAAGCCAGGCCTGCAAAGTCTGTCAGAGGCCTGGGGGAGGGGGACCTGCTGCTCTATGACTTCTTTGGGACCCCCTGAAATAAGTGGGGAGAGGGCTGTTCTCTCTGTGGCCCCTTGGGAGGCCAGGCTTGGACCACCAAGGTGGAGGCAGAGAAGAGAGCGCAGCCAGAAGTCAGGGAGAGCGGTCTGCTGGCCTCGGGGAGGAACTGTTTCATCTGTGTGCACTGCATATGGCGCCTAAACGGGGCTGCCAGAGCCTGGGCTTATCAGGAGAATAAACGTTCCCACGGCATCGCTTCTTCACCCCCTGGCTTCTCAGCAAATGCTTCAGAGGCAATGCGAGAAGAAACATGACTCTTGCTCAAAATATCAAACTATCATGGAATGGAAATGACCAGGATCAGAATTACTGGGGTCAGATCATACACCAAAAAGCCAAGCGGTCAGAGCCCCCTCCTTCAATACCCAGTGCGAGAACACTCTGCCCAAAGCCACCCCCTCACTCCTCAGGCGCCGTCTCCTGTGCCCGTCCACACTCTGCTGATACCTGTGCAGGTGCCTCACGGTGGGGACGGGGCTCCTCCACCCCCAGACCAGCTGATCAATGCACAGAGCCCAGCAGAGGCTAAGAGGCACGTGCTGTGCTTGAGAGATATGTGTGGCACTCCAGCAGGCAGGCTGAGAAGACAAATTGCATGACAAACCTTCCCGGGTTTGTACTAACAACTGCAAGAGGCTGCCCCTCCCCCTCTCCGGAGTTTGGGGGGTTAGCAGAGCATTGGGGGCGATATTCCCACTCCGAGGTCGGACTGCGTGGTGCCAGCATGAGGGTTCTGCCACAATCCTGCCATGTGACTTGGGGCCAGTTACTTAACCTATCTGGGCCTCAGTTTCCTTATCTGTAAAATGCAGATAATAATAGTCCCTGTGTCTCAGGGTTGTTTCAGGTTGAAGCAACAACGAAAGTTGTCACACGCGTCCGTGTGGAGAGACCACCAAACAGGCTTTGTGTGAGCAATAAAGCTTTTTAATCACCTGGGTGCAGGCGGGCTGAGTCGGAAAAGACAGTCAGCAAAGGGTGGTGAAATCGTCATTAGTTCTTATAGGTTTGGGATAGGCGGTGGAGTTAGGAGCAATTTTTTGTGGGCAGGGGGTGGATCTTACAAATTACATTCTCAAGTGGGGGAGAATATTGCAAAGTACCTTCTTAAGGGCAGGGGAGAATATTACAAAGTACCTTCTCCAGGCTGGGGAGGGTGTATCGTACAAAGCACATTCACAAGGGCGGGGGAATATCACAAAGTACTTATCACAAAGGCGGGAAGGTGTATTGTCACAAAGTCAACTGATCGGTTAGGGTGGGGTGGAAACAGATCACAATGGGGGATGCCATCAGTTAAGGCAGGAACTGGCTCTTTTCACTTCTTTTGTAGATCTTCAGTTGCTTCAGGCCATCTGAATGTATACGTTCAGGTCACAGGGGATATGATGGCTTAGCTTGGTCTCAGAGGCCTGACGTTCCTGTCTTCTTACATTAATAAGAAAAACAAAACAAAATAGTGGTGAAGTGCTGGGGCAGTGAAAATTTTGGGGGGTGGTATGGAGAGAGAATGGGCAATGTTTCTCAGGGCTGCTTGGAGTGGGATTAGGGGCAGCGTGGGAACCTAAAGTGGGAGAGATTAAACTGAAGAAAGACTTTGGGGTAACGGGTGATATTGTGGGGTTGTTAAAAGAGCATTTGTTGTGTAGAATGATTGGTGATGGCCTGGATGTGGTTTTGTATGAATTAGAAAATTAAACAGAAGACACAAGGTCCGAATAAAAGGAGAAAAATAGGTATTAAAGGACTAAGAATTGGGAGGACCCAGGGCACCCAATCAGAGAGTGCCCAAGGGGGTTCAGCGTAATTATTTGCTTGGTTGGCGAGTTTTTTGGGCTCTATCCTTAAGTTTTTTTATGTTGTCATATACCAGGCCAGATTGATTTAGGTAAAAACAACACCCAGGTGATTAAAAAGCTTTATTGCTCACACAAAGCCTGTTGGTGGTCTCTTCACACGGATGCGTGTGAGAAAAGTGAAATCCCCAGCACCTAGTAAGGCTCAATGAGGTTGTCATCAAATCAGCCAGGCGCGGTGGCTCACGCCTGGAATCCCAGCACTTTGGGAGGCCAAGGTGGGTGGATCATGAGGTCAGGAGTTCGAGACCATCCTGGCTGACACGGTGAAACCCTGTCTCTACTAAAAATACAAAAAATTAGCCAAGCGTGGTGGCAGTGCCTGTAGTCCCAGCTACTTGGGAGGCTGAGGCCAGGGAATGGTGTGAATCCGGGAGGTGGAGCTTGCAGTGAGCCGAGATCGTGCCACTGTACTCCAGCCTGGGCGACAGAGAGAGACTCCGTCTCAAAAAGAAAAAAAAAAAAAAAGAAATTGTCATCAAATTACAGGAGGGTTCAATAGCCCAAGCTGTTTCCCTCGGACCCCATGAGCAGAATGGTCCATCGGGGCTTCACCCTTACACCCACCCTGGCTTTCCTCCTGGCCACACCATGGGGAGGGGTCTGAGTGAACAGCTTGCGCATGTCCCTGTGTTTTCCGGAGCTGGAGGGGCTGCCGTGCCCAGGCCCGTCTGCGAGTGTGACCCCGCCCTGGAGCTCTCCCTGCTGGCTGAGTCGCCTTGGGGAAACAACAGCCATGCCACCACTTAGACTGACCTTCCCACTCGCTGGCCGGACGCCTCATCAGAAAGGGAAATGCTGCAGAACGGGGAAGGACCAGTGCTGCTGAGGCCGCAGGACACAGAAGGACACGGCCGAGGCCGCAGGCCAGAGCCCAGTGTCCCCCAGGGGCCTCCTGGCCGCTGCGAGCCACTGACAGGGAAAGGCCGAGAAGAGTCAGGGATTCTGAGTCTTGCTGGCAGTGGCTGCGGGACGGCCCTGCCTCCCTGGAACTCTGCTGAGCTTGTCGGCTGTCCCTGGCCACAGAGCCCTGGGGGGCTCAGTGTGGAGTTTCCTTTCAAAGAGGGACCCCAAGTGTCCAGGCCTTGTGCCACCCCCGGCCCTGGCACCCCCCCACACGCCCGCCTCAGAGCCTGTGCGGCACGGCCCATCCCCTGTGACTGAGCTCAGTCACCTGGGTATGTTCCGGCACCACCATGTAATTTGAGAACAACTCATTTTTATTCTCCTGCACATCATATTCTGCTGCTGCTCTGTCACCAGTTTGACCTAGGGAAAGAGGGAAGGAAAATGCCGCTATGGGAGGAGAGGGCCGTGGTATCAGGGGACAGGAACGGTGTGGGGGAGGGGGGCGGCGAGCATGCTGCCGGGGCGGGGGGCGGGCTGCTGAGCTCACACCAGGCTTGGAGCCGGAGCCCTATCCCTACCGCTGCCCCTGCCTTAGGGTGAGATGCAGATAGTCCCTGGGGTTCTGAGCTCCACTTCCCACTGAGATGAGACCCTCTGCTGAGGGTAGCGTCTGGTCCACATGGTGGCTAGGCAGGTGGTTAGAATCGAGAGGGATCTCATGTTAATGACTGGGCCTCAGGCAGCACGTGGATGTCCCCAGCTCCAGAGGGGTGTGTGGGGGCTGCAGCAGCTCCTGCTGACGAGGGCCAGGGCGTGGGTAGCTGGCAGTGGCTGGCAGAGGCTGCAGAGTGGACACCCATCAAGGCATAGGGCTCGGACTGGGCAGGGGTCCAGCACGCCTAAGTGGCCCAGACGTCAGACCTGACCACCTCAGAGCAAAACTGAGGAGGACTCAGGCCAGCCTCCCTACGCCCCAGGCATCCATGCATGATAAGGAAGAAGGGAGAGGCCCTGACAGAGCAGGTATGAACCCCTCAGAGACTGAGAAGGCATGACAGAGGGCCGCAGGCCATCACCTTGCAGTGTGCCCCTCGACCTGGGCAGGGGCTCCCAAGGCACTCAGAGCACAGGGCAAGAGTAAGGTGACGGCTGCAAGAAGGGTCCTGCATTACAAGCTCACGGCAAGGGTCGTCCACTGCGAGCACATCCCTCCCTGAAAGTGCAGTCACGCGGGGTGCTTTCCAACACCCAGAGCACAGGCGTTCCAGCGCCTCTTGGGCCAGGCTCACTGCCAGGCGTGGGTGGGAGGCCATGTGGGCTGCACCCAGGCTTCTATCCTCCTGTCTGGCTGCAGGGAAGTCTCCCTTGCTCTGTGAAGTTTCCCCACTCTGTGAACATTCCCACGGGGCACCCTATGCTGCCTCGGGTGCTCTCCCATCCCAGTAACTTCCTGGCACCATTGTAATCTCCAGTCACCTTCGTTTGTTAGCTGCCTGTCCATCTCCACTAGACAGGGACTCTTCTGCAACCTTGCTGATGCATCCTGGGTGCCCATACTCTCGTGTTTCTCCAGACTTCAGGACCAAGGCCAAGTTCAGCCTCATGTGCCCTCTCCCACCCCCGCGGGCTCCCCAGGGTGGCCAAGGGCTGGCACCTCTTTTGCACAAGCGGCCCCCTCTGTGTGCAGTTGTGCCCTCCCCACTTTCCACTTGGGAAACACCAACTCCGTGACCAAAACCAGCTCAAGGATCCCCCCACTGGGACTATCTCCATAACCAGGTGGAGACAGCTGACCGTCTCCTTTGGCTGCCAAGGCCCTGTCCTCGCTGTGCCAAAGCAAGCAGGTGGCCCCCATGAGAAAAAGCTTGTCCAGCACAGGAGCTGGCTGGGGCTGTTCCCAGACACCATGGGCCGAATGAACAACGGCTCGCCTGGCTGGTCGGCTCTGATCTTCTCCGCCTGTGCTGAGTACTTCCCCGTGTGCGGCATCTTTCCCCTCCCACACCCCACAGGTGAGTATTATCCCCATTGTATCGGTGAGGAAGCCGAGGCACAGAGATTGAGAGGCTCACAGAAGTGGGCGTGGGACTCAGTACAGAAGCTCTGGTGAGCAATTCGGCAAAGCTGCTGCAACTAGAAACCGTATCCCGGGACCTGGTCATTCAGCTGTCAACATCGACGACGGAGACACAGCCTCTGCCATAGACGCGAAGGCATGAGGGCACCCAGCCACCAGCAGCTCCACACCCACAGACAGAGCTCACTTTTTATGGGAGGCTCTGAGATCACAGTTGCTTTATGGGAATTCATTTAGTCACTTATTCATTCAAAATAGATTTACTGGGCGCCTACTACGTGCCTGGCCTTTTCCAGGTACTCAGTGAAAAATCAGGTGGGCAGACCCTCTCTGGGCCCAGTACAAAGTCACCTTTGTGGGAGTCCCTAACCCTCCTGAGACACACCATCAAGGAGACCCCTGGACTGGGGAGCAAGACCCAGGATTGCTTGACGGCAACTCAGCTCAGGGGGCAGCCCGGGAGGGGCCTTGGGAAGCGAGAGCCCGTGCCAGGCCAGCCCGGGAGCCCGGCGCAGCACATCATCGCCTCTGTCTGTGGTTCAGCTGTCACCTCCTTGCTGGAGCCTGCACAAGACAAGCTCTGAGGCTGCCTCAAGCTGTCAGCGGGTGTGCGGACGGCTGGCCCTCCTCGTCCACAGGGACTCAAACTCCCACTCTGACAACCACCAGCTCCCCACGGGAGGCCAAGGACAGGCTGCCGGGAGGCTTCCGCATCAGCTGTCAGGAGGTCTGCGGAGGAGGGAGGAGGTGGGGAGAGGCCCACTTGCAGGGAGGGTGTCGCACATTTCGGGAGGAAGCAGAGGTGAGACCCACCCACAGGACCCCCGTCAGAGTGTTCCTACCTGCTCACCGTCACTGGTCTGTCAGCCTCCCCAAACCTGCTGGAACATATGCTCCCTGCGGTCTGGATCCCGAGCTCACCACGACATCCCCAGCTCCTAAGGCTGCTCTATCCGTGTGCGCTAAAGGAGTGAGTAGGCAGTCGGGCGGACCTCAGAACAGGACACAGTAGACGCAGAAGCCAAGGCAAAGCAAGAGGCAGAGCGGACGGTCTGTGGGGAGAGGCAGGTGTGGCCAGGAGACTCCAAATGCTGTGAGGAGGTCAGTGAGGCCCGAGATGAGAACCCGTGGAGCATGTGGGGAGAGGCAGGTGTGGCCAGGGGACTCCAAATGCTGTGAGGAGGTCAGTGAGGCCCGAGATGAGAACCCGTGGAGCGTGTGGGGAGAGGCAGGTGTGGCCAGGGGACTCCAAATGCTGCGGGGAGGTCAGTGAGGCCCGAGATGAGAACCCGTGGAGCATGCGGGGAGAGGCAGGTGTGGCCAGGGGACTCCAAATGCTGCGGGGAGGTCAGTGAGGCCTGAGATGAGAACCCATGCAGCATGCGGGGATTTGGGATCTCTGGATCTTCAGGCCAGAACAGTAGGGAAGGACCAACACAGGGGCCACCTTGCCACAGGTATGTGACTCCATCTGCCGTGCTCTGGCCATGTCTCTCTGAGTCTCAGTGACCTGATGCAGGCAAGGGAACCTCACAGGGCCACTGGGGCAAGATATGAGGTCCCAGACATGCCTCCTTGCACAGGGTCAGCACGTGCAAAAACAGCAAATGTGAGTTTCCCCCTCCTCAGGTGGGGACAGGGGCTTCCAAGGATAGAAAGCGTAAGCCCCAAACCTCCCGAGAGAGATGAGTCCGTCTTTGTAGACCACAAAGCAACTTCGCTGCTGCTCTCCAAGCCCCCTAAGCTCCAGCAGGGCCCAATCTGTGCCCCGTGATTCGCGATGTGGCCAGGTTTGCAGGCGCTGAGCCGCCACCAGGAGCCCTCATTAGAGGCAGCTGCAGTGGCCCTTGTCGGAGGAGCCTTCCCTGACCCGCCGCCCCAGGCACCCTTCCCTGATGAGCCAGGGTGTAATCACGTGTCCTGATTCTGCTCCCCATACTCCTGTGCTCTGAGCTCCCTCAGTGCAGGGACGTGGAGGCCAGGAGTTCAGGGAGCGCCGGACACGACTGAGGACAGCTCTCAGTCTCCGCATGCTCCTCCCATGCCCGCCTCTGCTGAGCACTTCCCTGGTGTTCCACTCGAGTGGTGCTCCCAACGGCCCCGGGAGCTGGCACCGCCCAGCACAGGGCGCAGCAGGACAGGCAGTCGCCTCCTTCCTTCTAGGCTGGAAAGAACACTCGGGCCACCCACACGCCAGACTCGTCCCCCAGCCGTGTTCTGCTCCACCTGGGCAGCGTGGGCTCTTAATTTCAATTTGTGGCCCACATTGAAAAATAATTAGATTTCCCATAAAAATTAGATTTCCAGCTTCTCGTGGAAGAAAGAGCTGGCAGCAGTGGTCTGCTTCTTCCTACAGAAACACAAGTGAGTGGAACCAGGAGGAGCTGGTTCCAGGGGGGCTGGAACCAGGGGTCGTGGCCTCTTCTGTCGCCCCAGTCCCCACCACTGCCGACAGCCTTCAGCCACCTGGGCCCCTCCTGCCTGGCTCCTGTGAGCACGTGAGGGCACTGCCCTCTTCTGAGCCCCGCACGCAGCCTCGCACACACCACTGGCCCTCATGGCTGTGTCTCCTGGTGGCGCACAAGGCCAGGCTCTGAGGCCAGCGGGACAAGCGTGAGGAACAGAAACAGTGCCAGCAGCACCCCCAGGGCCACGCCGCCGCCAGCAGACCCTGACCCCCGCTTCCCTCCCTCCACTTAAGTCCAGTTTCAGAGACGTTTTTCTCTTTCCCAGGAACCAGAGCCAGAGACTCGTGAACTATGACTTGTGGTGACGCTCTCCGCCTGGCTGGTGTGCAGCTCCGTGGCCAGTGTACAAGATTTCCACCACGACCAGCCGAAAACATCCCCGTCCGGCCGCTGCCTTCCCCGCCGCCACCGTGCGGTCTCAACACGTTGGAAAGTTGGTGAGAAATTGAGCCCATATGCCTTCTGATTGTTTGCAAACCCTGGCAAGGCTCTGGTAAGTCCAGGCCAATTTCTGGATTAAATTAGAAAAGAAAAGAGGAAAAATATCTGAATCCTGGCATAGAGAGAAATCATTCAAAAAAAAAAAAAAAAAAAAAACTGTTGAAGAACGTACTGTACGGAGAATGTTCTCGTGCTGGGAGGGGTCAAAGGTTATAGCCTCGACTGAAGGCACAGAAGGCCCTTGGGTTCCACATTCTCCGCAGGCCGAGGAGCGTGTCTGCCCTCAGCAGAAGAGATGCTTTGGGGGCTCAGGCATTCTCCCAGAACGTAAGCAGTTCACACAGGTGGGAGAGGCTATTCTGCGTGACCGGGAACCTGCTGCTCCTGCCCTGCCGTTCCACAGCCGTTAAGAGCAGCGCATTCTATCCTTTCAAAAGAATCCCCGAAGTAACCTCACCAGAGCTTTGAGCTGATAAGGCTAGGGTGGGGGCGGGCTGGGGTCTGAGCAGCCCACTGCACTCAGTACTTCCCTAACACGTGCGCCCACATGCACTGATGTACTGAAAGGCACATGCTAACTTTGGAGGCCTGGGGCCTTCAGAGCTCAAGGCAGGCACTAAGCAAGTCCATTTCTGCAGAGCCTGGTAGCAAATACTCCTTTAGCACCCCCCGTAGTGAATGTTCTCAGCTTTGTGGGCCATATGGTTTTTGTTGCAACTACCCAACCTGTTGTTGTAGCACAAAAATGGCCACAGGCTCTGCCGGGCGCAGTGGCTCACGCCTGTAATCCCAGCACTTTGGGAGGTCGAGGCAGGTGGATCACCTGAGGTCAGGAGTTCAAGACCAGCCTGGCCAAGATGGTGAAACCCCGTCTCTACTAAAATACAAAAATTAGCCGGGCATGGTGGCGGGTGCCTGTAATCCCAGCTACTCGGGGGGCTGAGGCAGAGAATCGCTTGAACCCGGGAGGTGGAAAGTTGCAGTGGGCCAAGATCATGCCACTGCCCTCCAGCCTGGATGACAGAGTGAGACTCTGCCTCAAAAAAAAAAAAAAAAGAGAAAAAGGCCACAGGCAATTCATAAATCCATAGGCATAGCTGTGTTCCAAAAAAACTTTATTTACAAAAACAGGTGAAGGGCCAGGTGGCCCTGGGGCCAGAGTTTGCCAACACAGATTTAGAATCTCCAGTTCACATGAATTTTGCTTTCGTGCAAGTAATATGTCCAAATTTACTTTAATGTAAAACTGATGTTTTAAAATGCTTCTAAAAAAAGGGGCCACTTCAGGGGGAGATGGCTTACATCTGTCTGGTGGCCTCTGGCAGGCCTGAGAGTACGTGTTCTCAGTAGCAAATAGGTTGAGCGCCGGCCTTGCTGCAGGCTGGGTGTCACCCACTGCAATGGTCTCTCCCTGCTGTCTACAAGGAGTGGAGTAGGACCAGGGGCTCACACAGACAGTGCAAGGTCTTTGTAGATCCTGATATTTAAGCAACACATTGAGGCCTTAGGCTTCGCAGGGAAGAGGAGGATTGAAATTAGTGCTTTAATTAAATGCTTGAAGCCACAAAGGAAGCTTTAGCCTTGGGCCCAAGCTTTATATTTCTTGAAGTCTTGGCACAGATAGATTTTACTTTTAAAATTGTATCCGGCCGGACGCGGTGGCTCAAGCCTGTAATCCCAGCACTTTGGGAGGCCGAGACGGGCGGATCACGAGGTCAGGAGATCGAGACCATCCTGGCTAACACGGTGAAACCCCGTCTCTACTAAAACATACAAAAAACTAGCCGGGCAAGGTGGCGGGCGCCTGTAGTCCCAGCTACTCGGGAGGCTGAGGCAGGAGAATGGCGTAAACCCGGGAGGCGGAGCTTGCAGTGAGCCGAGATCGCACCACTGCACTCCAGCTTGGGGGACAGAGCGAGACTCCGTCCAAAAAAAAAAAAAAAAAAAAAATTGTATCCGTAGCCAGGCGTGGTGGCTCCTGCCTGTGATCCCAGCTACTCAGGAAGCTGAGACAGCAGCAGCATTAGGCCCAGGAGACTGAGTCCACCATGCAACACAGCGTGACCCTGTCTCTAAAACATCTTTGAAAAATCAGTCAGGCATGGCGGTGTGAGGCTGCAGTCCCAGCTGCTTGGGAGGCTGAGGTCTGAGGCCGCACTGAACTGTGATTGCCGTACTACACTCAAGCCTGGGTGAGACCCTGTCTCAAAAAAATAAAAATGCGTATATAAACACATAACTTTCACAATGGCTCTGATCTTCCGAGGCGTTCATCCCTGCCTCCCATTCACCTGAGCCTGGAGAAGAGTCCCTGACTGTACCTGGTGACGAAACTTGAGGTGCCACACACACCTGAGCTGCCTCCTAGCCTGTCAGACCCAAGCCCACTCCTTAGGGGTGCCCAGGCCCACACACGTGGCCACTGCATCTAGTTTGTGAGCAGAGACTAGCCTAGGCACTGGCAGAGCAAGTGTTTGAAAATGAGAAATACCGAAGCCCCAGGGTCAGTATCAGGCATGTTCACCAATGTCAACTGTGTCCCAGCCTGGCAGCACCCAGTCCCTCAGGGAGCACGTTTCTAAGCAGGAAGCGTCAAACATGGCAGTGGTCTCCCAATGCCGTTGGGGACGGGGGGCAGTCCTGGGCAGAGAAGAGCCCCTTATCCTCCCGGCTGGGCCCAGGGGAGGCAGCGATGCAAGGTGGAGGCTGGAGGCTGAGCCAGAGTCAAAGGCTGGGAGGAGCAGGAGCAGAATGAAGGCAGAGGGAAGAGAGTTCCCTCTGCTAGTGATGGGGCTGGGGGGCCAGCAAGGCCGCACCTCTGCCCATGGCTCACACTCCATCCTCTTAGCCCTCACAGTGCTTGGGAGTGACCCCTCTGCCCTTAGATGAGGGATGTGGGTACCCCCAAGGGGCCTCAGCCTCTCTGACCAGGCTAAGGGCCACTGAGCCTCAGGAGACTGGACTCAGGGTTGCCAGGGTTGCCAGCAGCCCGGAGGGCTATGGCTGTGTGTGCTCAAACTCCATTGTAGGCCAGGTGCAGTGGATCATGCCTGTAATCTCAGCACTTTGGGAGGCTGAGGCGGGCGGATCACCTGAGGTCAGACCGGCCAACATGGTGAAACCCAGTCTCTACTAAAAATATAAAAATTAGCCGGGCGTGGTGGCATGTGCCGGTAGTCCCAGGTACTTGGGAGGCTGAGGCAGGAGAATTGCTTGAACCTGGGAGGTGGCAGTTGCAGTGAGCCGAGATCACGCCATTGCACTCCAGCCTGGGCGAGAGAGCAAGACTCCATCTCAAGAAAAAAAAAACAAAACAAAACAACTCAGCGCAGGGAGCCTCCACGGACACGGGCCGCAGGCTCAGCACACACCCGGCGCCCTCTCAGCGCGGCCGGTTCCCCCTGGGCCTCGGAGTTGTGTGGACGTGCCCAAGTAGAGGCTGGGGAAAGGCCACAGAGAATGGGAGCCTGAGGTGGCATACGGGGGCACATGCAGGGCACCAGGCAGTCCACTGGGCTGTGGGGTCTGAGTGCAGGGCTCAGGTTCCTGGGCTTGCCCTAGGGACAGGCTGACTTCATAGATGACCAGGGCCCATGTTCAGAAGGCCCCGAACTTGGGGCTTGACCCTCTACAGCTCCGTCTGGATCTCACCCTTGCGTGTGTGTTTTGGAAGTGAAGGCTCCCAGGGCAGTGGAGCAGGGTCCCACCTCCCCAGGACAGGCTCTCAGCCGCCCCCAGCAGGTGCAGGATCAGGCATGTATTCCCCGCAGCATCTCAGGGCAGGCGTGGTGGTGGCCGTCCCGCCCACGGCTGGCAGGAAAGGGGCATGTCTGGTGGATGGCCGGCCAGAGCCCATGTTTCGGCGGAGGTGAGCCTCCCATGAGTGACACCTGCATAGAGATGGATTGGCTGTGGCCATATGCTGTGGGCTGGAGCAATGCACCAGTGGGAGGGGGTGTGCCTGGCTCTACTTCCCCAGACCCCCTGGCTGGGGCACAACCAATGTGTTCTTCCAGGGGTGGCAGGAAGCTCTCAGACTCCAGTGGGCGCACCCTTCATGCTGGGGGTGCACTCACTCCGCTAGGACCCCGTACCTGAGAATTCCCTCAGCGGGGTTCCACTCTGTGGGATCCTCTCTTCCTCCTCCCAGCCTCCCTGAGTCTGGCCTGTGCCTGTCATAAACTTGTGGTCAGCCTGAGGCACCCACCAGGGATCAGCCACAAAATGCACATTTGTTTAATTTCAGTGACTCCACATAGAAGCCAAGCGCTCTAATATTTGCATTTAAAATAGCCATGGCACAATTTAAAGATGAATAAGAAATTCATGCTAATAATTCAAGGTTCCAATTTTTGTTCACTTAGAACAACATTAAAAAGCAAATAAAAACAGCAAGTTGAGAGAGAAAGAGACAGAGACTAAGGAAGAAAGGAAGTGGTTGAATAGTCCCTTTTTATGGCACTTTCCTCTGCTCTTTGAGCAAGCGATCCCACATTTTCATTTTGCGCTGGGCCCTGGGAGTTACATGCTGGCTCTGCCTATAGGCCAGCATTCCCCACTGGTAATATCCTGATGAGTTTTGCAGCAGCCAGATATTGCAGGGAAATAAGAATGCACTGCATGTAATACATTGGCTCCTTTGAATTCTCTATCTTCCCCCACCCCCTTTATTTTATTTATTTATTTATTTATTTATTTGGAGACAGATTCTCACTCTGTCGCCCAGGCTGGAGTGCAGTGGCATGATCTTGGCTCACCGCAACCTCCGCCTCCCGGGTTCAAGCCATTCTCCTGCCTCAGCCTCCTGAGTAGCTGGAATTACAGGCATGGGCCACCACCCTTGGCTTATTTTTGTATTTTTAGTAGAGACGGGGTTTTGCCATGTTGGCCAGGCTGGTCTCGAACTCCTGACCTCAAGTGAGCCGCCCGCCTTGGCCTCCCAAAGTCCTAGGATTACAGGTGTGAGCCACCGCGCCCAGCCTATCTTTCCTCTTACTTCGGGAGAAATTCAGGTGGAGGGCTGCTATGGCTGAACCCAGGTGTGGAGCTTGGGAGCTGCAGCTTGGGAAGTTCTGCTGCCAAACAGACCAGCATCTCACAAGATTAACTTCTGGGGAGGGCAGGAGACGCCAAACGCATCCGCCCAAGGGAGAAGCTTTTCCCATGGGAGGGGAAAGTCTGCAGGATCTGGCCACACACAAAAATGTAGGACGTCAAAAACTATCCCAGGCAGAACAAAACAAAAGGTAAACAAGGAGATGGGGGAAAGTATTTCCCACACATGTGACAGACAAAAAGTTAATCTACTTAGATACGCAAACTCTTCAGATGAATGGAACACCCCCAAATCGCAGCAGAATCAAGGGCATGAATAGGCCAAGCACAAACAATAAAATAATCTCTGTTTACAAATACACGTATATTTTTAAATGCAGGCTCATTAACATCAAAGAAATACAACTTACAACAAAAAGTTTATCTCCGTTGTAATTAAATTACCCCTGTTCAAAAGGACTCAGTGGTGTGAGGGGGTGGGGAGACAGGCATTTGCTCAACGAAGCGGGAACAGAGGAAACCGTAACAGAGAACATTCCAGCGTAGAAAGCTTACAAAACGGGCATATCTGTTGACCACGGACTCCGCTTTCAGCAACTCAGCTTAAGGAAATAAGTAAGCAGGAGCGGTAGATTCAGCTCGATGAACATGGTACAGTTAGTGGCATGTCTGACCTCTAATGGAGAAATTAGTTTTGCTATGTGAATATGTCATATAAAAAGGTAAAAAATGTGCTACAGTCACATGGCGTGATGTTGTGCGATCATTAAAACCAGGTAGTAGACAATAACTGCTGGGAGAAGATACATATCTACATGAATTTATGCTAATTTTACATAGTAAAAAAAATAGCTGGCACAGTGGCTCACGTCTGTAATCTCAGCACTTTGGGAGGCCGAGGCAGGTGGATCACCTGAGGTCAAGAGTTCAAGATCAGCCTGGCCAACATGGTGAAACCACTGTCTCTACTAAAAATACAAAAAAAAAAAAAAAAAAAAAGCCAGCTGTGGTGGCACATGCCTGTAGTCCCAGCTACTCAGGAGGCTGAAGCAGGAGAATCGCTTGAACTCGGGAGGAGGAGGTTGCAGTGAGCCGAGATCGCGCCACTGCACTCCAGCCTGGGCAACAGAGTGAGACTCTGTTTCAAAATAAATACATAAATAAAAGGAATCATCTGTGTTAAATATAGCATATTTCGATAAACCAAGAATTTCTAGATGTAAGGAGGAAGATAAGAAAACTGGACCCATCAGGGGCTGCCGGAATGGGCAGGTGGGTGCTTGCCTAAACCAAAGAGCCCCTTTCTGTGCCCAGGTGGCCCTTGTGAAACGCTCCATTTCCAACCCTCTTCCCTTCTGGCAAGTCTGAGATGAGAAGGGCAGCTTCATTTTCCCATGGAAAAGGGAACATCATGTCTTGCCATTCACAAGAAAAGGAAGCAGCCCCTCCCGTGATTTCCACTGCTCCCGGAGCCACAGGCAGCCCCTCCACCTCTGGAAGACTGCGGTGGCCAGCCTTGCTCATCCCAACTTCCCCTACCTGTGCCCGCTGCTTCACAGGCCAGGCCTTGTCCATTCTTCCAGCCGGCCCCATTCCTGCCTCAGGGCCTTGGCGCCGCCTGCCCCCTCCCCCAGACTTGGAACAGGCTATCCCTATCCTACCTCTTCCCACATCATTTGTCATGAGCCTCAGCTCCCATGGTATCTCCCGTGCACCAGCCCCCGACCTCCTGTGTAAAGTGGCCGGCCTTCCGCTACCCTTCTTCCTTCTCCATCTCATAACGATTTTATTTCTTTCATTGCATTTATCATTACTTGAAATGATCCCGTTTGTTTTTCACTTGAATATCGTCTGTGTCCCCCTTCCCAGAATACAAGGTAGCAGGGCTACGTCCTGTCATGCTCACGGCCGCACCCCTAGCCTGACATATAATAGATGCCCCATAAACACTGGTCCCCCGTACGAATGGCAGCCAGGGGCACCAGACAGAGGAGGATGGCTATGCCGAGAATCCACCCCATCTCAGCAGCTGAACACAATACAGTGTACGCTGTGTTTCCCTACTCACACCATGGTGCGGCGTGGGTCGGGGGGGCCGAGCCTATGCTGTAGCTGTGCCTTCTGGGACACGTGGTTTCCAAGGTTTCCATGGCAGGGGGAGACAGAGATGGAGGGGACTCCAAGCTCTTACCAGCCTTGGTCCACAGGTGACCCAAATCACTTCCTTTCACATAGGCCACTAGGCAAAACTAGCCATGCAGTTCCATGTCAGTTACAAGGGAGCCTGGGCAGAGGAGGGGAGCATGGAGGTGACTGATGAGGCTGAACTGCCTGTGCCACCCCTGGACCCCATATTCTGGCCCAGGCTCTGCCACAAAGAGATCCCAAAGGGAGTTCTGCAGGCAGAAGTCACCCCAAATGATGAGGGAAACTGAGGTAGTGCAGGGCTGCAGGGCTGCCAGGGTGGAGCTGTGCCTGCACTCAGCCCGCCTCTGCCTCCCCTCCTCCTCAGAGCCTGCATTCCCTGGGTCCTCACCATCGGGGCCCCCACCAGCTCCTCCTCCCAGGGCTGGATGGCCTTTCCCAGGGCACAGGCTGTGCCACCGTTCTCTGCATCCAGTTCGGTGGGCAGCTCACTGCCCAGGACTGGCCCCCACACCCTGGGCTCTGGGCGTGCCATTGTCCAGCCCCACCTGCTCTACAGCCAGTCAAACAGCTCACTGGGAGCCCAGTCCCGGCCGGCTGCCACCACCTCTGTCTTCCATGCTTTTGCTTTTACTCCAGCCTTGGGGAGCCCGTGGCCAGCTGGGACTTACAAGAGGAGTGTGACAAGCCACTGGCCAGGCCTTGGGGGGCCCCTTGGGGTTGTGGTTTGAGGCCCCCACAGCACCCCAGTTCAGAGACAGGGCACGGTAGGCAGTCCGTCTGTGCACAGACCCAGCCTTGCCCTGTCCCGCACAGCAGCTGTCAGCCACACTGCGGCTTCCATCTAGGTGCAAATTAATTCAAATAAAGTACTCTTTGCGGTGGCTACTATAAAAAAGAAAAAAGAGACAAGTGTTGGTGACAATTTGGAGAGACTAGAATCCCTGTACAGTGTTGGCAAAATGGTGCAGCCACTGTGGAAAACAGTGTGGAAACTCCTCAAAAAATTAAAGAAAGAATTACCCTGTGTCCCGCAATTCTACTTATGGGCCTATAGTCAAGAGAACGGAAAGCAGGGTCTGAACACCCACGTTCATGGCAGCATTATTCATGGTAGCCCATGAGGGGGCAACCCGAGTGCCCATGGATGGCCGGGATACTATTCCTCCCTGAAAAGGAAGGACATTCTTACATATGCTGCAACACGGAAGGCCCCTGAGGACATCGTGCTAAGTGAGGTAAGCCAGACGCAAAAGGACAATTACTGTGTGATCCACTTATGCGAGGTACCCAGAGTAGTCAAATTCTTAGAAACAGAAAGTGGAGTGGTGGGTGCCAGGAGTTGGGGGAGGGGAGGAACAGGGCTGAAATTTAACGGGCGCAGTTTCAGTTTTACAGGATGAAGAGTTCTGTGGACGGTGGTGGCGATGGTGGCCCAACCATGTGAATGTGCTTACGCCACTGAATCGCACACTTAAAAATGGTGAAGATGCTGACTTATGTTCTGTATATTTCACCGTGAGTAAAAAATTTTTAATTAAAATTATCTTGGAACAAATAAGTTAAATTAAAAGTTCAGTTCTTCAAGGACACCCGCCACACTTCAAGTGCGCAAGAGCCCGGTGGCTGCTGCGCCAGAAAGGGCAAAACCGGCGTCTCTCCTCTCCAGCACTGCAGGAAGCTCGGTCGCACAGCAGTGTTCCGGAAGGTCATCCTTTCTCAGACGCTCCCTCAATGCTCCTCCTCCCCAAGACCACCGAAGGGTCCGGCATGCCTTAGATCTGTCCCTAGAACTCTCCAGGCATGCACAGGCTCTCAGTGAGGACGCAAGGTATTAACCGTCAGGGCAACGCATGCTCCAAGCACGGCTGCGCCTTGTCTCCCTCGGCCACGCTGCGCTCTTGCAGCGGGAGCTGGGGCTCCGATCAGAGGACAGACCCCCTGCTGACCCTCTGCCGCTGGTCTCCCAAGCCCCGGGACTCTCTGCCATGCCCCACCGCCTCTGCAGGACACCCCCACTGTGCCCATGACAAGCACGCTGTCAACACATGTTTGCTGAATGAATCAGTGCTCACTTCTGTGCAACAGGGGACAAAAGACACGGCCCAATATTTTCTCAACTTCTGAGACTTGTCTCCTAAAACGGCTTCTCTGTTGTGATAAAACTCATCTCAATGTAAGACGTTTTAAATTTCTCATGCTTTTCTAGAAACGAACCTTCCCATTATTCAAAATGGGGGGTACGGCTGGATCACTAGGGTTTGAATAAAGTTGGATGGCAAAAGTCAGAGAACCTTCTAGACATCCTCCAACCAGCCGTTGTGACAGAGAGACCCTCGGCACCAGGAGAAAGGCTGATCTGCCTCCACCGGCCTCATGAAGGACTCACCCCGGGTCCCACCTTCAGTCAGCGTCCTTGGTGGGCTCTCAGCAGTGACCCCTCCTGGGCTGTCACTAAATTAGATAGTGTCACCGTCGTGATAACAAAACCACATTTTATGTGGAAACTAAAAAGGTGTTCACCCTACTGAGAGACTGAAAAGCACAGTCGCCGACATTCTCTCATTTAACCCTCACAACCCCCACGATGAAAACACTGACCCATTTTATAGACGAGAAAACCAAGGCTCAGAGGATGGGAGCAGCAATCCCAAGGACGTGCCTGGAAAAGGCGAGGCCGGGAGCCGCCATCGGACTGTGATTCCAAGCCCAGTCCTTTCCCTGCTGGGTTGGAAGGCAATATGATGCTAGGGGAAGAGCTCATATTGTGAAGGCAGACAAGATTTTACACCTACCAGTCTCACAGACCCAGCCTGAGGATTTCCTAAGATAATTCAGCATGGCAGGTGCCCAGCGTGGGCTTGGCATGGTCACATAGTAGGGGCTCAATAATTGTAGCCATTATGGTTTTATTGTTATTATTATTGCAATAAAGGTACGTTTCAAAAATAAGATGAGGTTAATTGTGACAACGCTCTCCCAAATAAAACGAATTTTGCCGACGCGGCGGACTTCAGCCCCCCGTGTGGATAAGGCTGGGCTCCAGAGGGCTCGCGGACTCATGCAAGGCCGGTCAAGAGGAAAGTGAGCATGAAGGTGGGGTCTCTTGTCAAGTGTTCAGCTCACTCGCATCCCCCTTTTCCCCCTGAGGTATCTTTTCACCAGGGCCCTGGGGACTCTGACCCATATGTCAGCTTGGTTCCTGGGGGGGCTCATCCCTGGCCCGAAAAGCAGAGCTGAGCAGCAGACTCCGAGCAGACCTCCACACCCCGCTGCCTGCCTGCAGCCCGGCCCCAGAGGACCTCCTTCATCCACAGGTTTGGACACACAGCACGGGGTTCTAGAACTTCCCACCTGCCCGGCTTCCACACCACCTCCAGCCTTCCCTAAGCCCTGGCTTCCTTGGATATATTCCACAAATATCCCCTGGCCCCCTAACGCCCCACTGGCAGCATCTCACATTCCAGGCCATGCCCCGGTCCTCCTTCTCACCCCTTCTTTTCCCTGCAGGGCTCAGCCGAGCCAGTCTGCTCCCCTGGGAACCTGCATTTTGAAGACTGGATGCCCCTCACCCCCACAGTAGCTCTGGCCACTTGAGGCAGAGAGAGGAAAGGCCTGCACAGCCTGCACCCACACATGGCGCAGCATCCTTGCATCTCCCGCTCAGGCTGCGGGGGGTGTGGAACGAGGGAGGTGGTTCTTTAATCTCTTAGCATCAGGCAGACAAGGGGCAGGTGCCCAGAAGACAGAGGTGGGACACAGACACCCCTTTCAATAGCCCAGACTCACAGGGAGAAAGGAATTCGCTCCCCGATTTTCAGTTCTCCCACTGCCAGCCTCAAGGAGGGGCCCTGGGTTGGTGTCTGGCCCTCGCTCTAATGCACACTGATCTCTACTTTAGACAGAAAGGGGCCTCTGTTCGGAGCCAGAGGAAGGTAGGACTATCTACCTGGGGCTGAATAACGTCACTTTATGTCTTACTATTAGGTTAGCTTTTTAGGTAAAATGAGGTTTCCTTTTAAAATAATTTTAGTTTTAAAAGCGGCAAACATCGAGAAAACCTGTTTTTCAAATGACCCATTGAATGACATTTGTTATTCAAATGACTGGAGTCTGCATAAAACCGCCTTAGCCTGTAAAGGGCCCGTCAAGCTGGAATTACCCGCAATTTGCAGATGAGAAAACTGAGGTCAGGGA
Organism: Theropithecus gelada; assembly: GCF_003255815.1. NCBI lineage: Eukaryota > Metazoa > Chordata > Mammalia > Primates > Cercopithecidae > Theropithecus > Theropithecus gelada. Next base: position 175,387,068 of record NC_037673.1, read on the forward strand.
GGGTCAACTTGTCTCACCTGTGGACCCAGAGCGCCTCCCTGAGACTGTGGCACTCACCTCCAGCTAACAAGGAAATCAGCAGAGCCTCAGGGGATGCAGCTGGGCCTCTCTGGCCTGCCCAGCCCCTGGCTGACCCTCCCCGCCCCGCCCCGCCCCTCAGCCCCCCGACTCACGATGTTCATGAGTGTGAGCAGGTACTTCTGCACGTGCTCCTTCCCGTGGAACTGCACCACAGAGTCATCCACGCCCAGCAGGACCTCGATGTTGTAGTCGTCGTCTGCAGCATGCCTGCGTGCCCTCCGCCTCGAGCTGTTGACGCGCTCCTCTAGGACGCCCAGGGCACGGCTGAGGCTGTCCAGGTTGCCCAGGGAGGCCCCTGCAAGGAGAGGACACCGTCGTCAGCAGCAGGGCAAACCCACCCGGACACACCAGCACCCACCAGGCGCCAGCTCGCCAGCTCGGCCATCCTCTCATTTAAAACTCACAGCACCCCGAACCTAGGGGATTGTTCCATTTTACAGAGGAAAGCGAGGTGCAGAGGAAGGTGGCAGACACTTGCCAAGCTGTCTCAGACACAGCAGGGCTCAGGCACCTCTGTGACTTCCAGGACCGCTCGTTCCCCAGCCCCTGGTGGCAACCCCCAGCCACAGCAGGCCACAGTGGCCTCCACACGATGGTCAGGCCTGCTGAGACTGAGAGAGTCCCAGCCCAGCATCACTGTCTGCCTTATGGATCCCAGGGCTGGCACCCAGCCACAGAGAGGCCGGGAACCCCAGCCCGCATTGCCTGAAGCGGGAGTGGGCAGAGCCGCCTCTTCTCCCCCGAAGGGCTGCCAGGTGCCAAAGGACTGGTGTCCCAGGTGTCACCGCCAGCTGTTATGACTGGGGAAACCGAGGCCCATCCTGGGCTGTGCGTGTTCCCCACTGTCTCCTTGGGCCCCTCCCAGAACTTCCTGCTCAGTCCGCCACTGAAGTGAGGCCCCACACCTCTGGGCCAGGTCCCCGGCCCCTCCGCAGGCGAACTGTACCGCCTCTGGTCTGATTGAATTGGTCCGAGAGCAAGATGAACCCCTCTGTGGCAGCTCTGCTGTAGTCGGCCCTGGGCAGGCACCGACCTCCTGCCCCCAGGGTGTGCCCCTGGCCACTTGGGGCTGCCATCCTGGGGAGCCTGCCCCGGATATCGTCCCTGCCTTCTGTGCAGCGCGGTTTCTGCTTGGTTCCGTGTCCTGCGGGCCGGAGACTACCCTGGACCAGGCTTCAGTTCCCAGCCCTCCACTGCCCATCTCTAAAGGCCACAGCGAGGCTGGCCAGGCTGACCTTCAGCATCGACGGCAGCCCCAGACCACACTGCCCACTGCCCCCCAAGCCCCAGTGTCCAGGAAGCCCCCATTCCCTTGCACTGGTCTCTGTCTAAGCCAGGTCCCGGCCCCAGGGTCCAGTGTCTCCGTGGCATTCCCCAGGCAGGTCCTCAGAGACTCCTGGCCCGGGACAGACCCAGGGCTGCACGTCATCGTGACATCACCAACCCACAGGACCCCGAGGCCCCTGCAGCTGTGGGAGACCAGCGTCCCTGCTGCACCACCTCTCTACAAAGAGTCTTCCAGAACAACACTTTTCACCCCCAACGCCTCTCTCCTGCTGCCTCTTCCAGGTAGGGACAGGCACTCCCTCCCTGTGAGGGTGGCCCAGGGCAGGCCCTGGGGGCAGAACAGGCCTCTGCAGGCGGCACGGCCACTCGGACAGTGAGGCAGCCTGGCACCGGGCCCCCATCCCGGCACACACTTCCTCACCCGGTGCTGACAGCAGGCCTCTCGGCGGACTTGGCCGTTTCTGTTTTACAGTTGGGGAGACCCATGGCATCCCAGCGTGGCCAACTCTCAGCCAGGAGCTCTCTGCTTGCACCCTGCAGCCTGGCTCAGACAAGACAGACTGAACACGAGGTTTCAGGCACAAACCTGCAGCCCGACTGTGGGCAAGACCAAGAGAGACAGTGGAGGTGCGAGGCAGAGGGCGAGGGCTGGGACAGGAAAGAGGAGTGAGTGGGGCCAGGGCTGAGCAGCTGCTGGGGTTCCAGTACCTTCCAGGGTCCTCGTGCCACCTCCAGCTCCACAGTTCTGTGTCCCCTCAACATACACACACAAGCACACACACAGGTACACACACATGCACACACACACCCATGTACACAGCAAGGACTCCCAGGGCCACTCCAGGGACAGGGGCGGGGCGGCAGGCCTGCGGGCAGGGCCGTGTGGAGCTGAGCAGTCTGCTTAGCTGCCTGGATGATTCAGGGCCATCCATGCTCTTCCCAGAGGAAGCGCCAGTGACTTAAGCCTGACAGGGTGGTTGTGGAATCGCCACTCTATTTTTGTACATTTATTTCTTTGCATTTCCAAAGAACAGAGACAGTTCACCTTCAGAATCACCTTGGAAAGCAGAGAGATGCTCATTTCCATAGGAAAACTCTTCTTCCCCTGGGGAATAGGCCGGACGTTACCCTCTGCCCTTGTCAAGCAAGGGGTCACACACGGCGGTGCCCTCGGCAAAACCAGACCACAGAGGCACCCGCTGAGGCCACGTGGTGACATTTGGTTAATAGTATTTGAAAATTGGAAGATTTCATGTTTAAAAATTCTAGAACATCCAGCTTCTCTTGAGGAATTAGGAGACGGGGCCATCCCAGGGGAAGCCCTGGACCGTGAATTGAGGGGCCACACCTGGAGACAAAACACACAGGGCTTGGCACACCAGGGCCGCTGCCTGCCACCCTCAATGTCATTCTGGCACCAGAAGGCATCACAGTATGTCCTTCTGGCCCCAACCCCGGAGTCACCATGCAGGGACCCTCCACACACTTCCGTAGGAGGACTGGGGACGCCGCGTCGGGCAGAGCTGGGCTGCGGCACGTCTTGAGGCTGCTTCTGCTGAGCAGGCGGAGTTTTTAACTAAATTGTGTGTTGCAGGCCCATGAAAAAGAGCGAAGGTTTCTAAAGATGCTTTAAAAGTGTCAGTTTCACCTGAAATGGATTTGTTATTGTTGCCATCAATATTTTAATCGTGATAATTTTGGGGGGAAATTTGGAAATTATGTTCTAGAGCACTCCTTCTCCACCCAGGACCAGTGCCTAGAGACGGTCCAAGGCCCAAAGGTAAAGTGGGTGAAGAGAGGAAGACAGGGCCTGGGTCACCTGGCAGGTGACAGCCACCCCGAGTCTGGCCCCTGGAAGCCTCAGTCATGTTCAGGCTGGACAGGACAAGGGGAGAGCCCTCAGGCCTGGGGCAACAGGAGCCCTGGCCCAGACACCCTCCTGCCTCCACTGTCCCAAACAGACCCGGCAGTCAGGCTGAAGCCCCAGCTTGTCAATCATGAGTGCCACCTCAGTTTTCCCCACAATAGGATTGACCCTGACCCTGTCAATCACGAGTGCCACCTCCGTTTTCCCCACAATAGGATTGACCCTGACCCTGTCAATCACGAGTACCACCTCAGTTTTCCCCACAGTGGGCTTAACCCAAGCCATGAAGAGATTCTGACCACATGCTGGCCCTTGCAGGCTGTTCCCCAAACAGAGTCTTGCTATGAGGAGCTCTGGTCGGTGGGCCTGGCACGGTCCTGAGTAGGCTTCCTAGTGAAGCCGACTCAGTCAACCTTGATCTTGGGCCTGCCCACCTGCACTGGTTGCCTACGTGGTCTAATGGCCCCTGTTCCACTCAGTCCCTCCAAGGCAGGAGGGGGCTATTTGCTGCTCTCCCCTCCTCCCCTGGGAGCTCCCTATGTTTGTAGCCCAGCCTGTGGTGACCAGGAGCTCACACAGCCTCTGCTCTATCCCTCGGCATTCACCCTGCTTGGATGAGTGGTCAGGGCTGCCCGTCTCCTGTGGAGGCGGGAGGATGACGCTGCCCTTGGTCTTCCTTTCCTCTGTGTGCAGCCTTCCCCACGAGAAGGCGCTGGGCCCCCTGGGGGTGCTGATTGACCAGGCCCCAGAAGTCATGCCCAGGTGGGCTGCGGCTACCCTGAAGGGAGGTGTCTGTGGCAGGATCCCATCTTTTAAATAGGTAACACAGAGTTTTTGAGTTCCTGGCATTCCCTGTGCTCGGGGCACCTTCCGGATGGCAGCTGGAAATCTCTTTGCTCACATCATGGTCAAAGAATGACACTGTGGGAAGCACTCCAGAGCCATCCTGTTTCAGAGTCTCTAGAGTGGCACAAAAAGACTCCATCGAAGAGTCAATCAATAAACAGGGAGAGGATGGAATGAGTGGAAGCAGCAGTTCTGTCCAGGGAATTCCGGCAGGGGAACGGGTGGGTCACAGCAGCCGTGGGCTCATCCAAAGTGCCATAGCGCACAGGGCACGTGGGCGAGGGCTGCACCTGCCAGCATCCTAGGCACGCCCCAAGTCTCCAGGCAGGAGTGTGTGCACAGCCCTTCACAGTGACAAAAGCTCCATACCCCCAGCAGCCATCCGATCCCCTCACCAAGGTGGAGGCTCGTCACATCAGCATATCGTCCCATTTTAGTATCAAGGAAACAACCAAGGAGCAGAAAAATTACACGACTCGGACAAGCGACACCACCAGAAAGGACGAGTGGGCATGTGCGCAGGCCTCTGGGTCCAACGTTGTCCACATGCCCAGAGCCTTTCTGTACTTCACCAGCACTGAGGGGTGATTTGTGGGAATAAAAATTGTAGAAACAAGTATGATTAGCCTAGAGAAGAGAAAACCTGGGACTGAGTCTGTAACCTTGGGAGCATTGTGGGATGGTGCGGGCTCTGAGGGCAGGTGCAGTGAGCAGGCGTGGACCCTGAGGGCGGGTGCAGTGGGCAGGTGTGGGCTCTGAGGACAGGTGTAGGGGGCAGGTGTGGACCCTGAGGGCGGGTGCAGTGGGCAGGTGTGGGCTCTGAGGACAGGTGTAGGGGGCAGGTGTGGGCTCTGAGGGCAGGTACAGTGAACAGGCATGGGCTCTGAGGGCAGGCAGGGGCTTTGCAGTGCTAAGGGCGGGTGGGTGTTTGCTGTCCCCTGTGTGAAGCCCAGGCCTATGCCTTTTCGGGGCTGGCCTCTTCACCTGGGATGCCCTTTCTGCTGCTGCCGCTGCTGTTGGCCAAATTTAGGCCCCCTGGAAGACCCAGAAGGAAGGGAGCCCACTGCCTTTCATGGGACTCAGAGCTCTTGGAAGACAGGAGCATGTTCTGCCCCTCTCTGCCTCCTCCACGGCCCCACTGCGTGTCACTAGGGGAGGACAGGGACAGGGGCTGGGGCAGGGATGCTTAAAACCTGAGGACAACACTGTTCAGTGACAGGGCAGACTGCTGTCCCCTCTCCATGGGATGACCACCCCCTCATTGCTCTCTTCCTTCAGGTGTCTAATGAAACGTCAGCTCCTCAGGGAGAACTTTCCTTATTTCATCCTAAACCGAAATCGCCCCTCCCCTGATTTCTCCCAACAGCACCTCGTGCTCTTCCTTCCTGCTACGCTCCACCACGGGCAGGTCTTGTCTCATTTGTGAATTTGCCTGGGCATTAACTGACTTTCCCTCTCAGACAGAGAACCCTGGGGGATGGAGACCATGGGGTCTGGTGTGCCTCAGTTTCCCCAGTGCCCCACGGGTAAGTGCATGGCTGTGAGGGGCTGAAGCCATGACAGAGAGATGCTTTGGGAACAGAGTGCCCAGCAGAGGCGAGCTGGGGGCCTTGGGGGAGTTGGGAACTGGGATATGAGAGGCAGGTGCAGCAGGGCCAGAGGGGCCACACTGGGGGGTGGGGAGCCGAGACCAGAAGCAAAAGTGTGGTGACGGTTGGAGGAGTATGAGATGGAACAAAATCCAGCTACAAATTACTTGCATATGGAGTAACCAAGTCGAAGTGACCAGGAGGAGCTAAAAAAAAAGTGGGGCAAAGAAACATGTACCATGTAATCGCTAACCAAGGCATTTGAGGAGACAAACTGATAAAACAAACAACTCATGGGAAAAAATGTAAAAGATACGAAAGTTTATGCCCCTAAGAGCTTCAACCTGATGCAAGGAAGAAGAGACAAGGCCACAGTGATCGGAGCACTGTAATACATTTATTCCAGACAAGTTTGATACATTAGGTAAGGATAGAAATTATTGGAATTAACAGGAAAACCTAATGTTCAGACCCAACAACCAGAACCATGCCCTTGTCAAGCACACACGGGAGAAGTGCCACATTTTACCACACATTAGGGCACAAAACTCAAAAATCATGCCCACGATCACCATTACTGAGACAAAATCAGAGACAACAATAAAACCCTAAACCCTAAACATCTGAAATTAAAAGCACAGTTCTAATGGGCCTAGACTAAAGGGAAAATGTCCTTTCCACTCATGGCTCAAGTAGAAAACCTGAATAAACCCATAACCTCAGGAGAAATTGAAAGAGTAGTCAAAGAAATGCTTCCATAGAAGAGTTTAACCAAACCCACGAGGAACAGATACTTCTCATCTCACAAAAAGTAAGTATGCAAAGATCAATGCTTTTCTTGAACATAGCAATAACCAGCTAGAAAGTAGAGTGGAAAAAAGAGCTTATCAACTACAAGAACAAAACTCCCAAGTATCTAAGAATAAACAAAAACTAATAAACGTTCAAAGACTACACAAAAAGTAGTATAATATAGTCTAAAATCTCCAAAAACACAAAAGAAGACCTCAGTAAATGAAGATACACTGACATAATCCTGGACTGGAAGCTGATCCTTCTCCAAATGAATCAATACATTTAACATACTCTCCATCAAATAATTGTTAAAACCCAACAAAGTGATTCCAACATTCATCTGGAAGACTATACGTGACGCCAGACAGAAAAATAATGGAAAAGAATGATAACAAGGAGGTATGTGTCTTTCAAATTAATGCAATGTATTATAAAATAATGTTAATGAAAACACAGTGATGTCAGATCAATGGAGCTGAATAAAACTTCCAAAAACAGGCTGGGCGCGTGGCTCACGCCTGTAATCCCAGCACTTTGGGAGGTCGAGGCGGGTGGATCACCTGAGGTTGGGAGTTTGAGACCAGCCTGACCAACATGGAGAAACCCTATCTCTACTAAAAATACAAAATCAGCCAGGCGTGGTGGCGTACGCCTGTAATCCCAGCTACTCAGGAGGCTGAGGCAGGAGAATCGCTTGAACCCGGGAGGCGGAGGTTGTGGTGAGCCGAGATCATGCCACTGCACTCCAGCCTGCGCAAGGAGAGCAAAACTCCATCTCAAAACAAAACAAAACAAAACAAAAACTTCCAAAAACAGACCCAAGAATATGTGGGTTTCCAGGTAAAAACGGAACACAGATATCTGATTTGGCTCCTTTCTACAATCCCATGAAAAGTTTAGTAAAGAAATTAAAAAAAAAATTTAAAGTCACAAGCCTACAAGGATAGCGAGAGCAGGAGGGGAAGAAATAACAAGGGAACTGTGGGAGGCTGGAAACAGATGGGCAAGCGGTAACAGACTTGGTATATCAAGAAAGTTGAATCCCAGGCTGGCCATGAAGACAGCCACATTCTACAAAGTCTCCCAGAGAATAAGAAAAGGGGAAAATCAGGTGACAGGAGAGGTCATAGACAAAGAATTGGAATCAGCATGACTCAGAGTTCTCAAAAGCAGCATTAGATGCAAGAAAACAGTGGAGCAAAGCCTTCAGAATTCTGAAGGAAAATGATTTCCCAACTGGAATTCTGCACCCAGACACGTTCCCCATCAAGAATGAAAGTGGAATAAGGACGTTTCCAGACATGTCAGTTCTCAGAAGATTTGCCTAACAAGCACTCCTCTCAAGAAGCTACCGAAAGGTGTGCTCCATAAAAAAAAAAAAAAAAAAAAAAAAAGGAAGAGAAAAAAAAAAAAAAAAAAAAAAAAAAAAGGAAGAGTAAGACGTAAGACACAGATACAGAAAATGGGCAGAAAATGGGAGCCCAACACATAAGACATGGCCTGGGAGGCCCATGGAGGGTGGCGAGAAGTGACCCTGGGGTGATGGCTCTGCACCAGACGTGGAGGGCGACTGAGCCATACTGAGCAGTGTGACCCATGGGTGAATGGTCTTCACAAGGCCCCACCTCCATCAGGCCAGCTGTAGCCCGGGGTGAGAACGCCCAGGAGAGCCTGGCCTAGGCTCTCGGCAGTAGTTGGCTTGGCCATGTGCCGATGAGGGGCGCTCCCATCCTCTGCTGAGGACGCACAACACCCACAGAAGTTCCCAGCTTTCCCCCCACGGAGAGCTGAAGGCAGGCCGTGGTGAGCTTAGAAGCAGGATGTACAGGACAACCCCCTCCCTCTGATCGTATTTCCGCTGCAGATCCAGCGCCTCGTCCCCACCTTGGCCCTGCCAGGTGCCTGACTGTGCTGAGTCCAAGATTCCCTCGAGACCTTGCTCACGACTTCCCCAGGAGGGGCCTTGTCAGCTCCCAGAGAAGCGGGAGTCAGACCACGACCTGGAGACTGATCTGCTCGCCTCCGGGAGCCTCCGTCCAGCGGGGGCAGTGCCGCCCTCTCTTTACACTGCCAGTGTGTGCCAGCTCTCTGCTTTAATATTAATCATCTTTGATACTCATTTGCATGTAATTATAAATAGTTGCTCAAGTAGCCATATAGTTAAAAAAAATTAGTAAATGATAAAGGTAGCAAATAGTGTTAGGAAAAGGTGGAGGTGGAGCAGGCCGGGACAATCTGGCAGTCCGGCCCTACTGAGGGGATGATGAGGAATAGCACCATGTGGCTCATATCCTAAAGACACAGGATGTCTATCGGATATCCCAGTGCCCTCCTCGGGCTGACCCTCAGCCCATGTGCCATTGTTCACCCCATGGACTGGCTTGCAGATGGGCAAACTTGCACAGGTCTGTAAGGAGGCAATGGGGAGCTGCCCCTCGCAGCATTGCTTGGGTGGAGTGAGGGGAGCTGGAAATAACACAGGGGTCATCCGTGCGTGAGAGGAGAGGCAGATGTGGTGGGGGCACCCCACAAAGTACACCAAAGTTAGAAGTTTGAGATCTACATAGATGGATGGATCTTAAAAACAGAGAGCCAAGTGTAAAAGGTAAGAAACAGAATCAGACACTTTAGAGTGACTTATGTAAATTACGGATACACAGACACAAGACAGCAACACTCACCTTGCAAAAATGTACGCTAACAAAAGGATACCCTTTGATCACCTGAAATGGTTGCTCATTGCAGGAGAAAAGAAGAAGAAAGCGAGCAGGCTGGGGAGATAAATGGCTTTTGTTTCTTTCTTTGTTTTAACGATGTTAGGACAACTGGTTAGAGGGAGGAAAAGGTCAAATTTTGATCTCATGCCGTAAGCAAAAACAGATTCCTAGTGGATGAGATGATCGAAAGGAAGTCATAGAAGTGCTAGAAGAAAATGTAGCTAGGCACCTTTTTATAATCTTGCTGTTGGGTGGGCTTTGGGTTCCAAGCCTAGGGCTCTTTCCCAGCCCTTTCCTTGGCTGCCCCAATCCCGTGAGCCGTTTCCCACGGTATTGGACTCTGCGGGCTGAATGCGAGGGCAGATGGCACACTTGCTAGGGGACGGTGTGAGGGTGGATGGGCGCACTTGCTAGGGGACGGTGTGAGGGTGGATGGGCGCACTTGCTAGGGGACGGTGTGAGGGTGGACGGGCACACTTGCTAGGGGATGGTGTGAGGGTGGACGGGCGCACTTGCTAGGGGACGGTGTGAGGGTGGACGGGCGCACTTGCTAGGGGATGGTGTGAGGGTGGATGGGCACACTTGCTAGGGGATAGCACAAGGGAAGATAGGCACACTTGCTAGGGGACGGTGTGAGGGTGGACGGGTGCACTTGCTAGGGGACGGTGTGAGGGTGGACGGGCGCACTTGCTAGGGGACGGTGTGAGGGTGGACGGGCACACTTGCTAGGGGATGGCATAAGGGCAGACAGGCACACTCACTAAGGGATGGTGCAATGGCAGATGGGCACACTCACTAGGGGATGGCCTGAGGGCAGATGGGCACACTCACTGAGGCACCTGCACACAGACAGAGGTGCTGTGCTACTGCCTCAACCTGCCAACCACATGGATGGGAACAAATCATCCTCTTTTTCCAGTGCTTAGGAGTGCCCAAAACGGAAGTCCTCATAACCGCCCTGCAGAGCCAGAACTGCCATATTGCCCAGGAGAGGAGAGGGAGGCTCAGGAAATTAGACTAAGGCCGTGACGTTGGCAAGTACCCAGGCCAGAATGCCAGCCCAGTTAATGCTTACAAGCACTGCCAGGGCCTGCAGGGGCCACCACCAGGCCCAGGAGGACCAAAGCCTGGAACAGCAGCAGCCTCTCCTCCAACATGGGGAGGCCTACTCAGGGGAGGTCAACGGGAGCAAGGTCATCCCCTCCATTTGCTACTAACCAAGAGACAGTCGCTCTGGCTGCGCATTCCCCTAAAGATCATCATTAAGATGAAATATGTGTATGTGGAAGTGTAATCAGGACACGGCAGAAAGCCCTGTTTGGAAGCAGTCAGGCTCTTTGGAGGCTCTGGGAAGCAGAAGGCAGGCTCAGCCCCACGGGGGCCATCAGCACGGAGCCCCACTGGTACAGTTTATTAAAAGATGCTCATTAGGATTATTTCATCCCAGCCCTTTATAACTTTATTACCGACTTTGAATTAATTTTTGCAACTTCAACAGACGCAGCTCATCCAGTGCCATTTTTATGACCTGAGGTGGATTGGAGGGTGGGGAGGGGCTCCTGGGGCCGGCCTGGCCATCGGGGGCGCATCGGGAACAGCTGCGCTGAATCTCAGGGGCAGTCCTGACAGTTCTCTAACCTCCCACACGATGGGCTGCCCCACGGACAGATGGACGCTCCAGCCCAGGCCCGCTCAGCCTTAGCAGAGCTTCAGGGAGAAAAAGGAAGCACTGAAAAAGGAGATAAATCCTCTCCGGGCTAGTCCTCAAAACATACCCCCCCGCCACAGCAGAGGACAAAGGACACCTCTCGGTGGTGAACACAGAAGGTCCTGGCCTGCCCAGCACCCGCACACCCTCACGGAGCCACCTGGAGTTGTGCAGCATGGTGGCCTGCCCTGTCTGGCCACCACAGCTTTTCTGCTAGTGAACCACGCTCCCCTACGCGCACCCTACATGGCTCATGGGGAGCCAACCCCATTGCACCCCAGCTCCAGGAGTGCCCGAGGGGTCCTGTTGGGCCACTGGAACCCGATGCTGTGTGTTGGTGTGCACAGGAAGACTCCCGTGCTTTCCTCTGTGCTGGGAAAATGTGACTCTGGGGCTGCTGGGTACCTCTTTCTCCCAGGAGCAGCAGAGGGGAGAGATGAGGGCAGCCCCGTGGGCTGCTGACACCGTTCAGGTCCCCGAATCCAGCTGCGACTGAAGCTGATGCACCCCTGGACATTCTAATTCTTCCAGTCAATTCATTTAGCTTTTCTGTCTCCTGCAACAGCAAGAGTCCTGTGTGCCCTCACAAACAGACACAGCCAAAAGTGCTGGCCTGAGAGAAACACCATGGTTTGGCTTTGCAGCCAGAGCTCTCTCAAACTATTGAGGCATCAGACCAGGCCACTCTCTTCTGCCCTGTGCTGCACCTCCCAGTGTGGGGCAAGGAGGTCTGCTGTGTATTTAAGTCTATGACCAGAAAAGGCGCCAGGCTCTGGTCCAGCTCCCAGATCCGTGTCCTTGGGAAAGGGTGTCCAGCAGAGGTGTGAGGCCGCTGAGGTTGAGCCAAGCCAGCAGGGCCATGCTGAGTGACCGGCAGCTGTGTGAGCCCCTTTGAGGTGTCCTGCAGCAAGTCTGGGGGCCTCCTGTCTGCAGTCCTCACAGAGGTTCCCAAACACACCTTCCCCTCTTCCCCGCAACACCTGCCAAACTGCCGAGGCTCCTCTGCACCTGCCCCGTGCCACTCTCCAGCAGCCCCTGCAGCCCACCCACCTCCAAGGACTCACGGGGGTCTCGGGGCCTTCAGAGGCTGGGGCGGGTGAGAAGAGCTGCCAAGCCCTGCCCCTGCCTAGCATCTGCTTAAGCCAGGGAGGGTCCCCAGGACCTGCCACAGCCCCCAGGGCTCCAAGCCTTCTCTCTGCTGGGCAGTTGGCCCAGGGAAGGGGAGCTGGTCTGGGTAATCTCACACGGGCACCGCAGCACACAGCAGCCAGGTGGTGGGGGCCAATGGAGACGCCGGGAGGTCTTTTAATGAAAACATTCACTGTGAACTTCAGAACAAAACAAAGATACCCAGGGATCCCAACGGAAGGGAGAACTCCCAGGGATTGTGATCCGAATGCAGGGGAGGTGGGGGCTGGCAAGGGGGGTGCTGGCAGCCAGTGCCACGGGACCCATGTGGCCAGAGCCTTGGCCAGTGGCTTAGCAGATGACAGGTGGAAAATCCCTGTCACCAGCCTGGTACATGCTCCAGAGCCCCCAGTTTGGACATCTGGAAGCGCGGCATTGCTCCCCGGACGGCCTCAGGTACCTCACACTCAGAAAATCCAGGGCCTGGTGCCTCCTCCGCCTGCACGTGCACCTCTGGCTGCACTGCCAGCTGCATCGTCCACCTGGGGAGTGGCGCCCGCATGCAGCCGGGCCCACGCCAGGAGCAGAGCCTGCCTCTCCCTCTCCCTCAAAGCTCCCTCCTCACTCCTCAGGCTCTCTGCAACCCAACCCTCCACCCTCTATGCCTTCTGTGTTGCCCACGCTCCTGACTCCAGCAGAATCTGCGCCTCATCCATCACTACACTCTTCAAATCCAAGTTCCAAGGCATTTCTCTAACCGCCAACCTCAGTTTCCCTTGTTGTGGCCTTCATGTCCTTGGATCATGCAGGGTGGGCGTGGGCCCTGCAGGGGTGAGGTCCTGGTCCCCTGGGAAGGGCCTGCAGCCAGCACAAGCGGGAGGTCTCAGATGCTGCCTGACCCTGTGCAAATGAGGCCCTCTCCTACCCGGCCATGAGCCACGTGCAGGGACTCAGCGCCCGCCTCTGCTCCCTCCTCCTTCCCCACCCCTCCGGATCAGGAGGCCAGGCACACAGCAGTGCTGGGGCCGAGCACAGGCTCTTCCTGGCTGACGGTGGGACCTGGGGCAGCACTGCCCGGTGGGCCACACTGTGCCAACAAGCTGCCTTCCTAGGAGGAAGAGTTCCCCAGATGCCCGGGGACCAGGGACTTCATACCCTCCTGTTTCTTCTTCATGGCAGCTGGTGGAGGGGGCATGGGACCTCTCTACGCAAATGAGGGAACAAGCCCAGGGCCCAGGCAACAGGCACCCCGTGTGACCCCAGCATCTGGTTCTGTTCCCCGCATCCCGAGCTTCCAATGGCCCATGGTGGTGATTGCACCTGGTCAGCAGCCAAGAGGGAGCTGAAGGTACCGGGACCCTGGCCCAGCTGGGGACCTTGCTGCCGTCACACCCACCATGACCTTGGGGCACAAAGACCCCCCACTTTCAGTCACAGCACCAAGCACAGTCCCCGTGTCTGTCCAGGGCCTGCTCAAGTTGCAGGAGTGACCAAGGACAACCCCAGAGACTACTCCAGCTCTCCCCCATGCTGGGGGTGGAAGGGTGGTGGGGTCTGGGGCCTCTTGACGCTCCCATGCCCTGATGTCCCATCCTTCAGGATGCTCCCATGCCCCTGCGACTCCTGCGGGAGCAGGGAAACCCCCTGTGGGTGGGCAGCGGCTAGGCTCCCTGGATCTGCCCAGAGAAGAACCCCCCACAGAGGTGATGCCATGCTCACCACACCCCCCTCAGCTCAAGATTCTGGAACTTCCCAGACCCTCAGCCCTCTCTCCCAGTGAGTGTCAGGGACCCCCCTCTCTCCACAGGTGCTGGGCCCCCAAACCACATGTCCTCCTTCCCTCTGCTCCAGCCCACATGTGGATGAGGAGCAGGCCTGCCCAACCTTTGTTTCTGGCTTCTCTGTCCTTCCCGCCTGGCTGTGGGATCTTCTCTCAGACCTGCCCCTCCCACGGGTAAATGCCGAGGTGCAGACTCGGAGACGGCACCGAGAGGCCCCCAGGTAGCCGCCACTCTGAGCCCAGGCCATGTCATCCAATCCTGCAGGGGCGGGGGGTTCCTCCCCTTTGTCTTCCTGTGTGAACTCCACGGGTCCAGAAGCCTGGGGTTGGGGGTGGTGACAGCCCTGGTGGACCCCACACACTCCTGTCCCATGATGCGTCCTGCCCTAGAATACCCCAGCTGCGGATGAGGAGGGACGGGCTCCTCGTGCTCCCCGCACAGCACCCGGGCCACGGTGTTGACGAGGCTTAATTGGATCAGCCCTATTTGGAGAAGGGAGGAAATCAGAAATCAGAGTGAGTGCTGAGTCCCGAAAATTTAATCCCCAAGGCAGCCTCACAGGGGCCTTTCCACACCAACTAGGGGGGTGGCAGGGATGCACTCCAAGCCCAGATCCCAGGGCCACCCTGAGAACCAGGAGGGGAGGAAGGGCCGCCCTTCCTGCAGAGAAGATGGCAAAGGCCCTGCTCACTGTGCCCCAGCTGCCCCCAACACCACGAGGGCTCAGAAGACTGGACCAGCAGCTGGTCAGGCAGAAACTATAAAAATCATCCTAATTCTACTTTAAAAGCCTGGGGTTTCCTTTTCTTGGCTTAAAAGCTGGTGTGACCCTTCCAGGTAGCAGCCAGCAGCAGGCCTGTGGCTCACGGAGATGGGCTGGCTGGGTGGCCCTCTGGCCCGTGCTTGCCAACCAGCTGCCCGCGTGCTCTGCCTGCCCTGCAGAGGTGACGCGGCTGCCGTCACGGCCATGCATGTTGTGAACTGACTCCTGCCAAGTCCTGAGAGGGCATCAAGCCTGGCAGCAGCCCCTGCAGCGCCCAGCTGCCTCTGAAGCTCCACATCCTTCTCCCAGGGTGGGCGTACTCTCCCCAGAGCGCCTGGTCCTGCTGCCACTGTCTGCCAGGCAACCTCGCCCCCTGCTTCCAGGTCCAGCCTGACTTTCCTCCTGTTTGCAGCAGTTCCTCCCTGCCTGCCCTGGGCCCATGTCCCCCACCAGGCCAAGTCACTGTCTCCTTCTCTGGCTCCCAAAACCTTCATTTTCATTCATTTGTTCGTTGTTCGTTCACTCAAGTATTTTGGTAACTACCATTTGCCAGGGCTTGTATGGCACCACCTCCAGAAGAGTGCCCTGGGGTGTCACTATCATAGACTGGCCTGCTCAATGATCACTCCTCACACACATGCACACATGCACACGCACGCACTCACATCCACACACACGCACACTCACACACGAATGCATGTACTCTCTCACACACACGAATGCACACACGCCAATGCACTTACGCACTCACACACATGCACACATGCACATGCACGCACTCACATCCACAGCCAATGCACACTCACACACGAATGCATGTACTCTCTCACACACACGAATGCACACACGCCAACGCACTTACGCACTCACACACATGCACACATGCACATGCACGCACTCACATCCAACACATGCACAGCCAACGCACACTCACACACGAATGCACCACAGGCACACTCACGTGAATGCACTGACACACACATGCACACATACACACGAATGCACTTACACATGCACACTCACATGCCAACACACTTACACACGCACACTCACGTGAATGCACTTACATAATCTCACACATGCACACTCACACACGAATGCACTTACACACTCTCACACAGGCACACAAACGCACATGCATACATTCATCACATGTGAGTGTATATGAGTGTGTGCATGTACATGTATGAGCCTGGGTGTGTGTGAATGTGCATGTCACACGTGTGTGCGTGTGTGTGACATGCCCACTCATGCACACACGCACACACACATACGTGCACATGCACGCACACACACACACGCTCTACAGTGAACTCCCGGAAGCCTGGGGCCAAAAAACGCCTGTTGGATAAATGGAAAACTGTAGTTATCCTTATGCTACTTCTGACCAGGCAGAGACAGGACAGGGTAGGAGGAGGCGCAGCGTGGATGCGGGCGGAGTGTGCATCTCCTTGGTGGGAGCAGTTGGCTGTGGAGCCTGTGTCGGTTTCCTTCCTGGCTGTCATTTACAGGGAGAGCGTGAGGGTGGCATGAGGTCCGCGGGGCAGGCGGGCGCTGTGTGTGTTCACTGCAGTGGGTGCACGCTGCTGCCATCTTCTCCCCTTTTTCTTGGGAGCTGTTGCCATGGCTCCCGGCACATCCTGACATCTGTAGGCGCCATCCTGACAACACGCTGCTGGCCGCAGGTCACAGGGTGTACCTCGTGCCACAGCAACTCTCCCCCGGGCCTCCCTGACCCTCGACCTGCGGGTCCCTGCTAGGCTGGGCATGTTTCCCGATGCCCCATCTCTCTGACCCAGACATATTTTGTTCGCATGTTGAACAGAGAGAAACACTCTCTCTCCCATTTTTCCTTGAAGCGTGCGGCCCTCTTGGCTCACCTTTTGCTTATTTCCTCTTCACTCAGGAATATTTTGCTCTCATGAGAAAAGTCATGTGGGCAGGGGGATGAGAGGGACAGCGGGCCCTGGGCAGGCTGTCTCCAGCTCGAGGTGGCCAGCGGTGGCGAGGAGGGCGCAGGCCCACGTTGCTGGTCTTCTTATTTTTGTAAGGAAGAAAGAAATCTGGATTTGCATGTGAAGTCTCTGATCTCTAAATACTGGCAAGCAACTTAAGGATAATGTAGGTACTGTGCTGCTTGTGAAATGAGCCAAAGCTGGGCCCCCAGGGCTGTCTGCCACCTCAGCTCCACGCCCTGAGCACCTGTTTACCTGTATCCTCCTCCGTCTGACCTGGAGAGCTTTTGAGCACAGCAAGGTTCTGGCCAACCAGAGTGAGTCTGCCTGCCTCTGCCTCACAGCGACTGAGGCTTCCCGGGCCACAGTTCACAGCCCGCTTTTTTCTCCACATCCCTTTCCCATCTTGAAGGACAGCTCCTGATGGACGTGTTTCACAGTGGAATCCTCACGCAGGGGCCTGAGGAGCACTCCCTGGTTATCCACATAGCAACTAACACTCAGCGGGCACCAGGCTCCTCCTCCCTCTCATGGACTCTCAGTTCAGCCCTACACAGCCAAGGGCTCACCAACATCATGTGCGCTTCAGACAAAGGACTGATTTCCTTAATACATAAAGTGCTCTTACGAATCAACAAGAAACAATCCAGCAATCCAAAACGGAAATGGACAAACGGTATTGATACAAAAGTGCTGGGTGGAGAAGGGCACGCCCCCTTTACATGATATGGAAGCGGGAAGGGCGTAGTCCCTGGCTAAGGGCTCCACCCTCACGGACCTAGGTGAGGACAGGCACTCTTGCCTTTGCGCCCAAATGTCGCACTTCCCAAGACCACCCTGGTCCACCACGCCCCCATCCTGTGCCTATAAAAACCCCTGAGACCCTAACAGGCAGACGCAGGCGGCCGGACATCGAGAGGAGCACATGAGTGGAGGAACACACGGGCGGCTGGACGTCGAGAGGAGCGCACCAACAAGCACTGGCAGCTGCAGGCCACCGACCAGCGGAAGCAGAACGAGTTTGGCTGGGGCAGTCAGAGGAGAGCCCAGGCTGCTTAGCGGCCCGACTCCAGGGAAAAACCTTTGCACCCCATCCTCCTTCTGGCTTCCCCCATCTGCTGAGAGCTACTTCCACTCGATAAAACCTCGCACTCATTCTCCAAGCCCACCGTCCCTGCGCCAAGGTGGAGGATCTAATTGAGCTGGTTAACACAAGCTGCCTATAGACAGCTAAACTGAAAGAGCGCATGTGGCACACGCCCACTGGTGCTTCAGGAGCTGTGAACATCCACCCCTAGACGCTGCCATGAGCTCGGAGCCCACAGCCTGCCCGTCCCTATGCTACGCTGGAGGTTTGAGCAGAGGACACTGAAGAAGCGAGCCACACCCCCATTGCACGCCCTGCGAGGAGGACAAGGGAACTTTCCCCATTTCAGTATGAGGGGACAGTTCTCAGAAAAGAAAAGACAGCAGCTTTTTTTTTTTTTTTTTTTTTTTTGAGACAGAGGTCTCTGCTGCCTAGGCTAGAGTACAGTGGCGTGATCTCGGCTCACTGCAACCACCACCTCTCAGATTCAGGCGATTTTCCTGCCTCAGCCTTCCAAGTAGCTGGGATTACAGGTGCCTGCTATCAGGCTCGGTTAATTTTTTTTTTTTTTTTTTGTATTTTTAGTAGAGACAGGGTTTCACCATGTTGGCCAGGCTGGTTTCGAACTCTTGACCTCAGGTGATCCATCCAACTTGGCCTCCCAAAGTGTTGGGATTATAGGCGTGAGCTACCGAGCAGTGTTTCAGTGTATGAGAAGATGCTCAACCTCACCCTATAATTAAAGAAATAACCTGCATTAGATTGTCCAAATAAAAATGTATGGATCAGGGGTACATGCTGAGAGAAATGGACCCAGCCAACCATCCTAGGGTTGTGGTCATCCTTATCAAATTTGAAAATGCACAAACCTTTTGAACGTGCAATTCCAGTTGTTGAATTTAATCCTACAAATGTCCTCATACAAGTGGCCAAGGAAATAAGTGTAAGGATATCCAGGGCTGCATTATAAGAAACAGTGAATAGTGAAAAGAAGTAAAGTCCCCATCAGTCAAGCTCTGGTGAAGTAAGTGATCCACGGGATGGAATACCTTCGCAGAAGGAACGGGCAGATCTGGAAGGGCCGATGTGGAAGATGTCCAAGATATGTTACCTGACAATCGCGAATGCAGGGGAGTACGTGGTATAGTCTGCAGTGTGCATGAAAGTCATAAAAATGAAAACACAGTATCTATAGGACACAAAATCCCTTGAACCAGAGATTCCAATCCTAGGATTTATATGTGTGTGTGCGCAGGACATTCTGAAAGGACACAGAGGAAAGGTGTGCAGTGGCTGCCCTGGAGAAAGGAGCTGAGTTCCTGGACAGCCAATGGGAGAGGGATGAGGACAGCAATGAGCATTTCATATGGCTGCAATCCTTAGTCCAGCCAAAAAGCAAGCCACGCACACGTGGGAAAAGCCAGGACTCTCCCAGCAGCCGGGGGTGGAGCTCCCCCAGGGGTCGGGGCAGAGGGAGCCCCCAGTCTGGCCTGCTCCCTGATGACTCTACACTTGGCAGCCGAAGGGGGCCACCCTGACAGTCAGGGCCCAGCTGTGATCTGGGGTGGAACTGGTCTGGCACTGATCTCCTTGGCCTGGCTCTGGGTGCTGGCATGGTGGTATCTGGTGGGCTGCGGGGCCCCCAGCTGGGCCCTCTGAGTGATGATGAGCCTGCTGGGCTGGGACCACAGAGTGAACAGGACCAGCATCCCCTCAACCCCAGATGCCCTCCAGGACGGCAGGGCCCAGACACAGAGAGGGAACCTGACACTCACGGGAGGGCTGAGAGGCAGGCAGAGTGGGAAGGCTGTTCCTGACCACGGCCCATGGGACCAGCAATGCAGAGGGCCTAGGAGTGAGGGAAGCCCCTGCTGTGCCAAGGAGGGAAGGCCAGCAGAGGAGAGATGGCCGAGACCAGGGAGGAGGGCAGAAGTGTGGAGAGACTAGAGGGGGCAGGGCAGCCCTGGCTTCAGGGAGCAGATGGGGCTGGAGAGGGAGCCAGGAGGGAGGGTGGGAGGCAGGAGAGGCAGCGTGTGGACAAAGACTGAGAGGCGGAGTTGCCGCTTGGGTGCGGAAAGTGGGGCCAAGGAGGATTCCAGGTTTCCGACCTGGGCAGCTGGTCACCCTGGGAAGCCATCCCTGCAAGGGACCCTCAGGAGGAGCCACGTGGGAGGCGGAGAAGGCCGTGTGGGGCATTTGGGCTGAGATTTCTGTGGGGACCCAAGGACAGACACCCGTGAGACACTCAGGCAGGAGTGGTCTGGAGCACAGAGAGAGGGTGGGGGGAGGCCCCAGGTGTGGGCGGCCTCCGGGATAGATCAGTTGCGGAGCACCCCAGTGGCGCACACAGGAGCGGGCCAAGTGCACGGACAGGGCTGTTACTGACTCAGCTCACTCCACCAGGACCCTGTCTGGGCACCAGCCTGTTTTCTTGTCCTCTCCAGCCAGAGGGACTCGCCCCAGCCTGAGGACCTCCAGGGCCCTGGCTCCTCCCCCTCTCCACCTGCCACAGCCAGAGACCAGTGTGGGTGTGAAGTGGAAGGAGTCTCCGTAGCAAGGCCCAGCTCTTAGGCCGGCCACTGTCTCGCCTCCTGCCTGATGCTGTCTCTCGACAGCAAGGCAGGTGCCCTGAGACCCGAAGGTGCCCCCAGCCCCAGCACCCACCATGCGCGGCTGGGCTGGCTGGGCCTGCCCTTAAGGCAGGCAGAACCCCAACCAAAGCCAGCTGACATCACTGCCTGCAGAGCATCTGGGGAAGGCTCCTGTGGGACTCCAGACCCGGGGCGGTGCCTTCACCCCTGCCTCCTCCTCCAGCATCCGCAACTCTGGAGCTCGGAAGCCTGGTGCTCCTTCCCAGAGGAGGGAGCTGAAGCTCTGGAAATCGGGAGTGAAGTCTCCGTGGTGTGCGGCCACCAA
Organism: Theropithecus gelada; assembly: GCF_003255815.1. NCBI lineage: Eukaryota > Metazoa > Chordata > Mammalia > Primates > Cercopithecidae > Theropithecus > Theropithecus gelada. Next base: position 175,407,588 of record NC_037673.1, read on the forward strand.
GAACAACTGAGTCTGGCTGGATCCTGAGCTCCTCCCCCGGCCCGTGCTTGAGAGGTGACAGCCAGCAGGTGAGCAAGCGCCCTGGGTTCTGGCCCCAGCAAAGCCTCCCCCAGCTGTGCGCCGGGGTCAGGCCACCCTCTCTCTGTCAGAGCCTCAGTGTCCTGGTCTGAAAAGTAGGCACAACGCTGCTGGCGACAGCCCACAAGTAAGACACAGAAAACCTGAGGCCCAGAGAAGCCAAGGAGGTCCTTACAGGCTTCTGTCGGAGAATGGAAGGAAAGGAGGGGACGCCAGAGACTCTGGGCTTAAGTGACTTGGCCGTGATCAAAACACAGGCAGAGTCTCAAACACAGACTCCGCTGCCCACTCCCAACGGACAGGTAATTCCAGCTCCGTGGCATCCAGCCTTCCCTGCCCCCAGGCCCCTGGCTGCCACCAAGAAACACTCTTTGTGGGAGTCCTGCCCACTGGGGTGCAGGGACACGTCCCTCAAGGCCCAGCCCTCCTCTGCAGCCGTTCTTGAAATCACCTCCAAGAAAAAAGAATCGCTTCAGCTTCCAAAGATATCCCCAGGCAGGAAATGGGCCGCCGGCAGCATGAATGTTTAATTACGTTAATTGTCCAAGTTCAGCGCACACCATCCCTCCTTAAGTACCTTATGGGAAACTGTAATTAGGCGTGAAATGGCTCATTTTTACAACTCCCCTTTCTCAGGGTTCTCCAGAGCGGGTGCCCCTGTCGGCTGGCCGGCCAGGCCTCTCTTGCCAAGGCTCACCTTCCGTGGTTCTCATTTAATTTTCTGACCTTTTCTCTCGACATCCTTACCCCGTACATTCCTGCGCTTGGCACACTACGCTAAAGCACCATAATTACTGAGCTATAAACCTCTCATGGAAATCTGTTTTTGACTTTGTTAGAAAACACTACAATCAAATCCCTGAGAGTCAGGATCGATGGGCTTGGCCTGCCAGAGGAAATATATCACCAGATTAAGTGGTTTCGCAGAGGCGGTCCCGGCGGGAGGAGGGCAGGGCAGGCTGGGCAGGGCTGGGTGTAAGGTGAGCAGGCAGGGTGCCCTCGTGGGCAAGGGGGGAGGGCGGGCAATGTGAGATTACCAGAAAGTGTGGCCTGGCCATCCCAGGGCCTACAGGCTTCCTGAGTGCCTACCTGGCCCTGGGCACCCGCAGGGCATTGAGGCCGAGATGCCCAGCTGTGCGGAGGGTATGCAGGTATTGTGGTCACTTAGACGCTCCAGGGCCTGTTTCTGCTGATGCCAGGGCGAGACCCAGCCTCAAGCACACACCAAATACATACGCTTGACGTTATGCCCGGGAGAGCTGTGCACACGGGCACACAGAGACGGTGAGAACCGGGGGTACCTGGATCCAATTACTCTCATCTTGGGTCTCACTTCCGGGGGCGTGGACGTGGCTAGCATCGCTGCACTGCAGCGCGTCTGGGTCCATGCAGAGTTCCTTCATTTCATGCATGTACTTAAAACATACCACCATTCATGTACCGTCGGGCACTCCTTCATTTCGTAAAACAACAGGGCTCTCAAGGCCTGCATGGTGCCTCCCGCCTGTAATCCCAGCACTTTGGGAGGCCGAGGCAGGCGGATCACCTGAGGTCAGGAGTTCGAGACTGGCCTGGCCAACATGGCGAAACCCTGTCTCTACTAAAAATACAAAAATCAGCTGGGCATGGTGGTGGGTGCCTGTAATTCCAGCTACTCAGGAGGCTGAGGCAGGAGAATCGCTTGAACCCAGGAGGTTGAGGTTGCCGTGAGCCGAGATTGTGCCACCGCACTCCGGTCTGGGGGACAGAGCGAAACTCAGTCTCAAAAAAAAGGGGGGGCTATCAAAAGATGAGAGGGACCCAGACCCCTGTATCGCACATCCACGTCAGTGACAGACCCCGCCCCTCCACGCACATCCACGTCAGTGACAGCGTAACGGTGTGCAGACCCCGCCCCTCCACGCACATCCACGTCAGTGACAGACCCCGCCCCTCCACGCACATCCACGTCAGTGACAGCGTAACGGTGTGCAGACCCCGCCCCTCCACGCACATCCACGTCAGTGACAGACCCCGCCCCTCCACGCACATCCACATCAGTGACAGCGTAACGGTGTGCAGACCCCGCCCCTCCACGCACATCCACGTCAGTGACAGCGTAACGGTGTGCAGACCCCGCCCCTCCACGCACATCCACGTCGGTGACAGCGTAACGGTGTGCAGACCCCGCCCCTCCACGCACACGCGTTCTGAAGTAAGCCAGGCCCGGAAGGACAAATCCGGCACGCATCCACTCACATGAGGGTCTATAAGCAAACGCACAGAAGCGGACGACACCATCGTGGCTGCCAGAGCTGAGGGAGCGGGAAATGGGGAGTTGCTGTGCAATGGGTGTGAAGTTTTAGTGATGCTAGACGAGTACGTTCTAGAGATCTACTGTACAATGTTGTGCCTGTAGCTAATCGTGTGGCACTGTGCACTTCGAAATTCTTTAAGAGGTCTGAGCTCACGTTAAGTGTTCTTACCACAAACGCAAACCACAACAGCAACAGAAAGGAAGGGACAGAAGGAAACCGTGGGAGAAGACGAGGGTCCCCCGCCTCGATGTGCTGATGGCGTCCGGTGTCTGCACAAGTCCACGCTCGAGGAACTGTAAGGGGCCGGTGATCGCTACAGTCCCTTGCCATGGCGAGCATAAACTTGCGGAGAAGAGGATGAGAATTCTGATAACAGAACCAATCAAAGCTTGAGAAGTAACCAAAGGACACATTGGTGTATATAACAAGTCGTTCCTTGTCTCACAGCTGACATGGATCAATGTTTGTCCAAAATTTTTATCCAAATTCTTGTAAATACACATAGGAGAGTCTTCTCGGTGCAGAGAATAGTGAGGTCGGCAGGGGCAGTGGCCCACCCCTGCAATCTCAGCACCGTAGGAGGCCGAGGGGATAGGGTCACGTGAGCACCAGAGCTGGAGGCTGCAGTGAGCCATGATTGTGCCACTGCACTCCAGTCGGGGCAACACAGCGAGACCCTGTCTCTAGGAAAAAAAAGAAAAAGAAAAAGAAAAAAAGAGGAAATTAGCCAATATCCCAGAGAGTGAAGGCAGAACCTGTATCAGCTTTTGCCAGAAGCGAGAAGTCCACGGTTGCCTCGGCATTCTGTCTTTTAAAAGGCGTCAATTTTACATTATGAAAGAGAGTACATCTTTTTAAAGTAAAATCGATGCTCCAGGAAGATACTCCACATTTATCCTGGACTTTGCTGCCCTCCCGACACCTGGTTTTGATTAAATTAATCAAAACTCCAGTTTGCTGAGCCAGTGCATCTGTGTGCGGCTGTGACATCACACCAATGTTTGACCAAATCTCCGACTATGCCCACGTGCGGCGCCACGGAAGCCACACGGGGTCCCTAACAAACAGAAACATCCATCCTGCTCTCAAGGCAGCTCAGGCACCGTTCTAAGCACCTTGTCTACAGTGGCCCACGGATTCTTCGCAGCAGCTGTGTGAGTTAGCTGTGATGATTCTCTTCATTCAGCAGATGGGGAAACTGAGAAACGCTATCCCAATTTCACACCCCTCAGAAGCGTCAGAACCAGGATTTGAACCCGGCATGGCTCCCACGAGTCTGCGCTCTCCAACGCTGTGCCAGGCCGCTCCTTCTGGGCTGTTACGTTTTAACTCTGACGTGTCGAGCAAGTCACTGTAAGTTTGTTGAGTCATTTCTCAGCTGCTTGATCTGCCAACTAGGGTGACAATGGCCGCAGGTCCTGCCACTGAGAAGATTCCCACGCGTGTCTGTATCAGGATGAGGATGAGTAGACTGGCGGAGTAAAGTGCTTTGTAGATTGTGATGACCATATTTTTGTCTTTGATTCCACAGCCAGCACAATACTTTTTTTTTTTTTTTTTTTTTAAATAAAGGGCTGTTGAACTGCCAATTCCCATAATTAAGTTTGTATACATTCTTCTTACGTTTCTTTGGTTAAAGTTTCAAGATTCTCTTAGGGTTCAAATGTTTAAACATCAAATCCTTTGGCTCATCTGACTAATTACAAGCATAAAATATGGCATTTCCAACAAGTCTGGAGAATGGAAGCACATAAAATTATGCACAGCCATGTGCATCTCTGTCGGGAGACGTTCACGGACACCCTTCAAACTCAAGTGAAAAATGTTTGCTGTAGTTAAAGGCTGCTGACAAATAACCACTGTTCTGAGAAATCACCACTGTTTACTGGGAGAATTGTTTTAGCAAATATATCAAGAAAAGTAAATATCAAGGATAATTTGCAGAGTTGCAGATAACTTCAGATTTTGGAATGAAAAGCTTCTGTGTCTGTGTACAAGTGTGCAAAACACAGCAAATGAGACATTTTTGTTTCCAGTCAATCCTGCCTAAATACTGACCGAGCATCATCAGTGCCATCTCACATGACTGTGACAGCGTACCTTGTGTGTGTGTGTTGTATCATATTATCTGCTTTGTTAAATGCTATGCTTGTTAAAAACGTGTCACATTAAAAACAAAAACAGGCCAGGCACAGTGGCTCACGCCAGCACTTTGAGAGGCTGAGTCAGGTGGATCACAAGGTCAGGAGTTCAAGACCAGCCTGGCCAACATGGCGAAACCCCGTCTCTATTAAAAATACAAAAATTAGCCAGGCATGTTGGCGGGCACCTGTAATCCCAGCTACTCAGGAGGCTGAAGCAGGAGAATCGCTTGAACTCGGAGGCAGAGGTTGCGGTGAGAGGAGATCGTACCATTGCACTCTAGCCTGAGTAACAGAGTGGGACTCCGTTTCAAACAAACAAACAAAAACAGAAACACACACTACACTGACTACACTGAAGCCCTCAGCCACTGAACAGCCATCCCCAGATCCCCAAGGACCAGGCACCAAGGTCTGGGGGTGCCCTGCATCCATTCTCCCCTTTCTCGGAGCAGCAGCCCAACGTCATTTCCGGGAATTCCTGGAATCGCACACACACACAGCCCTCCCCAAGCCACACACCCTCTCCCTCACAGAGTGTGGGATTTGAGCCACAGGAGCCACAAGAGGAAAGAGTAGTGGTGTCACCAAACACCTGGTCACAGCGGTTAAGACCCTCCTGTGTCCAGGACCCCGAGTGTCAGGCCCTTCTGCAGCCCAGCTCCCCACGGACGCTGCAGGTTTCCCAATGTCCTCCCAGTAACTCCTCCTGGCTCAGGGCAGCTGGACTCCATGCAAACTCTCTGCCTGAAAAGACCCTCTCCTGCCGCAGGCACCTTCCCCATCAGATGCCAGAGATCTCACCAGCCCTTGAGGCTTAACCCCTGCTCTGTGCGGGATTCCTGGTGCTCTGCCTGAAATGATCCAGGTGGGCAGTCCTCAGATGTCGTCTGCCATCTCTGCATGGAGAAGGCCTCACCATGCATCTCAAAGAGAAGTGGAGGTCACATCCCCACAGGAAGTGGGGCCCAGTCCACTGTGCCCTGGACTCTGCTCATCCACTAGGGCTGGGTTTCCGTGTGCAGGGCTTCACCCTTGCTCTCCTCTCTGCCTGCTCCACACCTGCTGCTTCGACTTCCGTGACAGTGGACCTGCTGACAGGTGCCCCCCATCCCCCACCCCCGTCTCCAGCCTGCACCTCCCCAGGCCTCAGACCCCGCCCCCTGTTGCCTGCAACTGCCCCTGGGGTGTCACAAGGCACCTTCATGCCAACAAGTCCCCAACAAACCTGTCACCTTTCCCTACCCCAACCCGTCAGCCACTGCTGCTCCGCCCATCTCATCTCCACACCCAAGGAGTCACCGCATCCTGGCACCTTCCCCATCTCCCCGTCCATGATGAGCTCAGCCTCTCCCTCTACCTGGGCACAGCAGCCTCCTCCCAGACCTTGCCCCATCTGCTCCTGCTCCCTGCCCTTCACTCCCTGCAGCTCGAGTCCTCACCTGTGCTTGCCCTCATTAAAATCCTCTGTAACTCCCTCTTCCCAAGCCTACCAGACCCACGCAGGACCGCGAGCACACTGGCTAGGGCCTCCTGATGGGCCTGACCTGCCTGTCACCCCGCCCAGGGACCTGCTCATGTTCCCGCAATGCTCTTACAGCCGTGGGTCTGAGAAAACACTGCTCACTCTGCCCAGAATGCCTGCCCTGCCCTTTCTGGCAGACTCCTATTCAGTCTTCAAAACCCAGCTCCCAGTTTGTCAGGCCTGCAAAGAGAGCAAGTTACTCTCTCTCCTAGACTCAAGTCCCCTTTGCTTCCTTCTTTTGAACCACTGATCATGCGGAAGTACAAGCTCCCCAGTTTCCAAGTCCCCCAACCAGACTATGAGCTCCGGGGTAAAATCATGCTCCAGATTCATCTCTGGGTCACCTGCCTTGGCTGAGAGGAGACTCGGTGAAGGTTTAGCACAGTGGGATGAAGGAATAAACAAGGAGCAAGAATACGAGCTCACCCTCATGCCTCAGGATAGCATGAAATGCTCAGGGTGTGTGAGACAGAGCTGACGCCTTCGCACCCATGGAGCCAGTGCCTGTGCATGTCCGAGTCCTACCAAGTCCCAGGCTGCATGGAAATCAGAGGGACCCCAAATAGAATGAGCGAGAGGGCCATAAAGAAACTCACGTGGCCCCTTTGTCTCAGGTCCTAGGGGTTGGTGCTGCCAGAAACTCTCCTAGGAGAAGGCCTTGTTCCCATCTAGTCCCAGGCGACTGAGCAGGGCCAACGAAAGGGCAGGTGGGCCAGGCCTTGCGCTGGGAGAGGAAGGGCAGAGAGGAAGGAGAAGGAAGCGGGTGGACCACCTCTGCCCAGACCAAAGGCAGAATCCAGTGCTGATGGTTGCCAATAGGGTCCTCTCTGTTGCTGGGCGCGCATGAACCATGTGAGCACAGAGCTCCTGCTAGATCCTGGGGGCCTCCCTGCACTGGGATTGCTCCAACAGTGCCCCTACCCTCAGGGCATGGGTTGCCCTCTGCATCTGGCTAAGTGCCTTCCCAGAAACCCTGCAGCCTCAGCCTCCTGTGACCACTCTTGTTCACCTGGTCTGCAGAGTCCTAGTCCCAGGTACCCTCCTGGTCCAGCCGCCACTAAGCAGATGGAACCTCCCTCCCATCCCAGCCCTGAAATATGCTCAGCCTCAAAGCCTCTTGGCACATCCCAGCTTCCAGATGTCCTGTGCCCTGTGAGATGTTGACCACACTCTGCCCAGCCCTCTGCCTTGAGGTCAGCTCCACTCCCAGGCAGGGGGAAGAGCTGCCTTGGAAGCAATGATGGGCATCGCCCCTCTGTGCTGTGCTTGGGTCTTCCCTCCCTCCAAGTCCTGGACTTTGGGCCCAGGAATCGCTTTCCCTCCCTCCTCTCTGAGCACAAAAAGGGCAGGCCTTGTCTTCAGGTACTTGGGGAAGAGGGACACCAATTGTTCCAGCCACTCCCCTAAGGGTGAACCGGGAGACTAACCATCAAATTCACCGGGAAATCCCAACCTCCAGGCCCTGACTGAGGCCCTAAGACCCCAAGCAAGCAATATCAATGAAAGCCAGTGGTGCTTAAGGTGGGGAACAAGAATGAGCTGTCAGAGGCCTCTGATAAAGAACCATTTAAAAAGACTTTCCTTGCTGCGGCTCATGCCTGTAATCCCAGTCCTTTGGAAGTCTGAGGCAGTAGGATCACTTGAGACCAGGAATTGAAGAGCAGCCTGGGCAATATGGTAAAACCCTGTCTCCATAGACATAACAAAAAATTAGCCAAACACAGTGGGGTGCACCTATAGTCCCAGCTACACGGGAGACTGAGGTGGGAGGACTGACTGACTCCGAGAGGTTGAGGCTGCAGTGAGCCGAGTCCATGCTGCTGCACTTCAGCCTGGGTTACAAAGCAAGACCCTGTTTCAGAAAAAAGAATTTCCCCCTTCGATGTACGCTATGGACTGGATATTTGTACGCCCAAAATTCGTATGTTGAAACCTAATCCCCAGTGGGATGATTTTAGAAGGTGGGGCCTTTGGGGAGTAATTAGGTCATGAGGGTGGGGCCTGATGAATGGGATTAGTGCCTTTATCAAAGAATCCCCCTGGCCAGGTGTGGTGGCTTACACCAGTGATCTCAGTACTTTGGGGGGTTGAGATGGGAGGATAGTTTGAGCACAGAAGTACAAGACCAGCTTGGTTAACATAGTGAGCCCTCATCACTACAAAAACTAAAAATAAAAAAAAAAAATGTGTTGGATGTGTTGGCTCACATCTCTAGCCCCAGCTACTTGAGAGGCTGTGGCAGGACGATGGAGTTGGAGGATGCAGTGAGCTAGTATCGTGCCACTGCACTCCAGCCTAGGTGATGAGTGAGACTCTGTCTCTAAAAACTTTTTAAATTAAAAATTTAGAAATAAAATAAAAGAGGCCCCAGAGGGCTCTCTTGCCCCTTCCGCTGCATGAAGACAAAGCACGAGAAGGTGCCATGTGTGAACCAGAAGGTGGGTCCTCACCAGACACAAAATCTGCCAGCTTTGATCTCGGACTTCCCAGCCTCCAGAACTATGAGAAATAAACACCGTGTAAGCCACTTGGTGTCGGTGGTGCTTTTGTGGTAGCAGCCTCTGCTGATTAAGACAGTAACACTTCAGTTACTCTCAAGAAAGGCTTCGTAACTTGGAGCCCATTGGGTCAGTTAAGTGCTGCAGCCCAACTCGGGGCGGCTGAGGGAGATCAGGCGATGCGTGATTATCAAGGTCGCCGTGTTGGAAAGTCTAGCAGGGTTTACTGAGGATGGAATTAAAGAAGATGGGGCCTGATGAGAGGCTCTGGGCCTCCCTGTGTCCCTGTCTGCTTTGTCTGGAAAACGGCAAAAGGAAGGAGGCATCTTGGAGCATCTGTGTCCTCTGGTTTTACCTTGATCCCTGGATTCACCAGGACACAAAAACCCAGTGCTTCTTGTACTGCAAGGTGTTTGAGAAAGGAAGAGCAAATACACAAGCTGAAGAGGCCCAGGCAGCCGTCGCTGCCGACACGCACGCCACAGTGTGGCTGTGGCTCCTGAGAACGGCGGTGTTAAAGGAGAGTTACTTAACCAGATCCTGGTGTCCCCCTGCCCTGCCCCACGGAGGCCTTGAACATCCTACAATAAACACACACCGAAGCCGTGTTCTTGGAGAGACCTTGGGGAGGCTGTGTGCTCTGGAAACAGCCAAGCTGCTCTGTGGCTTGGAAGAAACAAGCAGTTCCATCCACTCTGGGCTCACAGATATTCCTCCTGAGCTTGAAGGAAGCCACAGCGGAACTTGGAGCTGCTCTAGTTCTCTGGAACATGCAGCAGGTGGAACCGCAGACGTCTCTCCAGGGCGCTGAGTCCCGGTTTTCACCTGCTGGGTATCCATGGATTCACCCCCAGCTACTGTGTAGGGCCAGCTCTCCTCAGGGACTGCTCCAGGGAGACCCTGGGAGTCACGGCAGCTCCCTGCTCTGTGGAGCTGCTATGCTAACAGAAGGAACAGAGGGTGCCAGCGCTCTGAGTATGCTGGAGGGCAGGGAGTGCTGTGGGAAGGGGCTGGAGGGCAGAGGGCCTGCAAGTGCCAGAGCAGGTGGTGCAGGGAGAGTGTCTGCAAAGCCTTAGCGCATCAGGGTAAGTCCCACTGGAAGGGAACATGAGAGCAAAGACTCGAATGAGTGGGGGGAGGTGAGCTGAGGGTGTCTAGAAAGGGCATCCAGGCAGAAGGAGGACCCCATGCCAGGTTTTGAAAAGAAGGGCAAGAAGGCCCAGGATGGCAGGAATTAACTGAGTGAGAAGGCAATTGGAGGCCACGGGGTCCCAGGGACAAGGTGCTGGGTCATGCGGGGTCTGGCAGGTGGCCTGGGTGCTGGGTGCTGACTTCTGAGCTGAATGAAGCAGGAGCCACTGTGGGATTTCCAGAAGAGGACAGACATAATCCAGCAGAAGGCATCAAAGGATCCCCGACCACCAACCACCCCAGGACCCTTCCACCACAGTGCAGGATTCCTCTTACAGGAAATGCCCCAGTAGGCAAATCTAGAGAGGCAGGAAGTAGATGAGAGGCTGGCTGGAAGGTGGGGAGGGAGGAAGGATGACAGCTAAGCAGGGGGTGTGGGGTCTCTTTGGAGGGAGAAGATGTTTGGAATATATTAAAAACCACTGAATCCCATTACTGGGTATACACCCAAAGGATTATAAATCATGCTGCTATAAAGACACATGCACATGTATGTTTATTGAGGCACTATTCACAATAGCAAAGACTTGGAACTAATGTCCATCAATGACAGACTGGATTAAGAAAATGTGGCACATATACACCATGGAATACTATGCAGCCATAAAAAAGGATGAGTTCGTGTCCTTTGTAGGGACATGGATGCAGCTGGAAACCATCATTCTCAGCAAACTGTCGAAAGAACAGAAAACCAAACACCACATGTTCTCACTCATAGTTGAGAATTGAACAATGAGATCACTTGGACACAGAAAGGGGAACATCACACACTGGGGCCTGTTGTGGGGTGGGGAGAGCAGGGAGGGATAGCCTTAGGAGATACACCTAATGTAAATGACGAGTTAGTGGGTGCAGCACACCAACATGGCACATGTATACATGTGTAACAAACCTGCATGTTGTGCACATGTACCCTAGAACTTAAAGCATAACAAAAAATAAAAATAAAAAAACCATTGAACTGTACACTTTAAATGGGTGGCCTGTATGGTATGTGAATTATATCTCAATAAACTGTTAGAGAAAAGAATCCCCGCTGCTGTGTTGAGGACACATGGGGGTGGGGAGGCAGGGAGGTCTGCTGGGGGCTCCTACAATCATTGGAAGAGGACAGAGGCTTGGCGCAAGTGACGACAGCGGAGAGGGTGAGAAGCGATCACGGTCAGAGTGGATTCTGAAAGAACAGCTGCAAGATTTCTCAACAGATTTCTCATCAGTGTGAGAGGAAGACAGGTCAACCCTAACTGCAGAGCTTTGGCTGTGCAAATGGAAGGAAGGATCCGCCGAGCACAGAGCTGGGGAAGGCCCAGGGTGAGTGCAGCGGGTGAGCGCCAGAGTTCAGTGAGGGGCGTGCTGAGTTGGTACCTCCAAACTGAGGTTGGCAGGTAGAGAAATGCCTTGGAACTTGGGTTTGAAGAGAGTGAAGACAGATGAGGTGCAGATTCTGCTGGAGTCAGGAGCGTGGGCAACACAGAGGGCATGGAAGGTGGAGGGGCAGTTGGAATATGAGTCTCGGGTGCAGGAGAGAGATCTGGGCTGGAGACGCAAATCTGGGAGCCATGTCATGGCACCTAAAGCAACAAGAGGAATGAGATCACCCACAGAGGGGCGCCCAGGGAGACCAACGAGCGTCCAGGACAGGGCCCCGTGCGCACCAACCCCAGAGGGTGGGGGAAGAGAAAGGATCGGCAAAGGAAACGGGGATGAGTGCTGTGATTAAACCAAGAAAGAAGCCACACCAAGGGCCCTAACAGGAGGGACTAGCCTGCCACGTGCTACGGATGGCGACGGAGGAGACGCAGCAGCGGAGAGAGCGCTGCCGTGGGGGCGGGTGGAGACGGCGCTGCCCTGGGGCCGGGCGCCTTTGGCAGAGTGGCGCACACAGAGGCCTGGCCCAAGTGCGGTCAAGACGGAGTGGGAGGAGTGGAATCGAAGGCGGCGTCCCCACCCAGGGAGTGGTGCTGAGAGAGCAAAAAGCTGGGACAGGGGATAGGGAGTGGATGTTGGAGGTGTTCAGAGGATGGAAGATGTGAAGAGTCACCCGGAAGGAGGCGAGCAGGTAGAGGGGAGCCGTCTGGCTGCCAGAGACCTTGCTGGTGAGCACCATCGTAGGCAAGAGCAGAAGCAGGGCTGAGCTTTGTTCAGGGGCACCTGTGCCAGCATGAAGTAGGTAGAAAGTTTCATTTGACCAGGACTAGGGCGCTGTTCAGCAGATGTTACAAAGCAAGAGTGACCCCAGTGAGGGGAGACTGCAGCTTCAGACAAGGAGGCTGGGTGGGGACGGAGGCTGGGTGAGGAGTGGAGGCTGGGTGAGGAGTGGAGGCTGGGTGAGGAGTGGAGGCTGGATGGAGGCGGAGGCTGGGTGGGGGCGGAGGCTGGGTGAGGGGCAGAGGTTGGGTGGGGGTGGGGGCTGGGTGAGGAGTGGAGGCTGGGTGGGGGCAGAAGCTGGGTGAGGAGTGGAGGCTGGGTGGGGATGGAGGCTGGGTGAGGGGCAGAGGCTGGGTGGGGG